>NC_139347.1:161077959-161190459 GCF_055883805.1 Amblyomma maculatum
TGCCGCGCATTTGCGTAACGTGACTATGATTGCGCGCTGCATTGTACATTACACTCCCATATTAGAGCCCATCTGAAGAGAATGTATTGTGAATGAAAGGCTGAAAGAAGCTCTAATACCCAAGCAGCTAAGAAATACTGCCTTCCAACTTGAGACCAAGATAGGTGACTTATTCTATGCAAAATTTTGCAAGGTGCTCACTGAGGTGCGTTAATCCCTATATGTAGGAATTAGGGACCCTGTTTGCATTCAAAGCTCGGCCTTTGTGCACTGCTAGGTAAGTGGACACGCTCGTCGCTAGTAGGCGCTTTTGTAACAGCATTCTGTATGTTTGGGTTAGCAAAATGTCTGAGTGACGCTGGATTGAGATGGTTGATTCATTCACCGTCATGATATCGAGACATCGATAACGCTGCGCTTGTCCAATATTACGGCTGATTATCAAAGGGGATCACCTACCCAGAATGGGGGGGGGGGGAGAAAGTAAAAAGCATTCATTCTATTTAAAGAGAGATTCCCTTGGTATGCCTCCCCTAGTGGGCCGCTCCCCTTACAATACTGGGTGGAGCACCTCATTTCGGGACCCAATTGGTCTGGGCCGTCACTTGAAGTCGCTGGACTGGTGCTTGTTGGGCCGGTAGTTCCAGGTAGCCTCCCAGTCCTCTCGGGTAGGGGAAGGAGTTATGGGTGAAAGAGAAGGGTTCAGCTAACGTGTACGGACTATGTGAAAGGTGTCAGCCAACTCTCCACAGAAAGGACAGGTGGCAGGGTAGGAAGGATCGAAATGTTTGAGTACTGCCGGGCCCAGTAGAGTCTTAGTAAATAGTCTAAGAAGTATTTTTTGCCCGCTTTCCCTAGTCCCTTGAGAATAGCCCGGTACTGACCGTGCGAGTCTCGGTAATAAGCAGACACGTTTCGAAAAGTTAAGAGAGGATATGTGTCCCTATCTAGATCAGTAAGGTCTGTCGGTCGGTTTGGTAGGTTTGTGGGATTTAGCGTCCCAAAGCGACTCAGGGTCTATATCGGAGGCCCAGGTAGTGAGTGTGCAGGCGGCCGAATGGACGGCCTCATTCCCTGGTAGGCTCTGGTGGCCGGAAGTCCAAATCAGAAACAGGGTCTTGGGATCCTGATCCCGAGCTGCTCTGCGAATTATTCGTTGTGTGACAGCATTCGATACCGAAGGATATTAGGAGACCTGATTCTATTACAATTTTAAGGCTACTATATGTACAAATTTTTCTAGTGCAATAGTTTTACCACACGCGGCTGTCTAACGGAGTCACAATATTAAAAATATTTGCTGGGGTTTAGCTTTAGTTAAACCCGGTAGGTTGCTCAAGCAAAGCCGACGTAGCTTCTCTTTCTGTTATTTATTCTTCTTCTTCTTGTTCGTCATCTTCGTCTTCTTTTCCTTTTTTTTCTCCTTCTCCTCTAAATGTCAAAGGTCAAACGTGGCCACCGGCCGGGTGTACACGACGGGCTGAAACCTCACGTAGTATTGCTTAGCAATAAAATGGCATAGTGCAAACCGTAGCTTCTCCGTTGCTTCCTAAATAAGAACGTTTTGAGCACTTTATATTTTTGTCTTACATCCGTGCAACATTGCCTGTTATTGGTACATTTAGTGTGTCTTTGACACACCGACAAAAAATCCTGCATTTTACTGATTGTTTGAGGTGAACCTCTTCTCTCTTCCTAGCATTGCATACTGCGTACTTCTCCTTCTTTCCAAAGTTACAATTTGGCGTTTACCGGCATCACAGGTTACTACCTGTATTTGAACACGACGGCACTGGATTCGCACCACCCGGTGTCCCGAGCACTGATGCAAAAGCGACTGCCTACGAAGGCCACATGCGTCACCTTCCGATGGAGGGCACAAGGCGCCCCAAGCCAGCTTAGTGTTTACAGGTGGGGAAAAAGCCACAAGTATAGTAGTTACTCAACAGAGAACATATTTTATTCACTCTCTTTTGTTGCATTGTAAATGACTGAAATTATGCACATTATTAAACTCAAACTGTTCATATGGGACTGGCAGAGCTGTTATATTTTTCTCCTCGGTGATGAAAAGTAGCGACTTCTGAGATGAATACGATTGCAAGGAAATAAGGTTGTTACATAGCAAAAGCACCCAATGAAATTTAATGGGGCCCCTAAGAAGTCACCGAAAGCCACAGTAAAGTGGAAACGAACTGTGAAATCGAATAAGAACTGAAGAAAAAAGTTCACACTCGTAAGAAAAGTTACCCTACTAATTTACACATCCGCAAGAAAAACTTCTTTGCGGTACCATCGTCCGGCGGAGTCATTTTTCCCACTATTAAATGTCGCAAACTGAGCGAAATTAATGGTAATAAATTATTTGCATCTCATTTTCACCGCAGTAAACAAGCTTTAATGTCTAATCGAAGTTTGCAATCTGTTGAACATTCTTTCCTTCGTCATGTTGCTAGAACCATGATAAACGCTATTAGCTGCTTATGCGCCATAAAACTCCATATACCCAATTATTCATAACCATAAGCAGTATTGGGAATGCTGCCGAGGAAAAGCGTATGCTGTAATATTTTCCAGTGAAATATAGTATGTTGGGGAGCAGATAGTAGTACTGGGGTACCAATACTAGCGTAACGCCTCCATCTCTGTGCACACGTCGCAAAAGCTTCATTCCCCTTGGAGCCTCCGTGATCCCGCCAACCTCCCCACTACAGCCTAGTAGAGCTTTTTCGGTACTTCTGTTTTCTTTTTACTTCTGATAGCTTTAGTTTTCTGAATTTATACAGGGCTTGCGAAAAAGTCTTTTTTTTTTTGTTGTTCATGTTATGTGTCGTTTCTTCACATATAGTTTGTACCGTCGAGCTGTTTCCGAAATTGTGTAGCGCACTTTTATTTATTTCATTTGTGATGTAGCAAGAATAACATAGGAATCGTACTGCGTTTGGAAAATGGTACCAACAATCTTTACACGCACTTAGTATGTGTATATATATATATATATATATATATATATATATATATATATATATATATATATATATATATATATATATATATATATATATATATATATATATATATATATATATATATATATATATATATATATATATATAACAATGCGCATTGCTTTTCCTTCCACTTTGCATTTAGTCTTCTTTATCCCTCCAATCCCCATAAGACACTTCTTATCAATAGCAACAAAAACTTAAAAGAAAAGTAATTATCCCCAGCGTTTGCCTTGGACTCGTAGACTGCTGGCGCCTTTAAAGTATACAATAACGAGTCCCTCATTTCCCTTTCAAATGTCTGCTTAATATATAAGGACGGGGAAGGGTATTCTTGGGGGTACTCGCTGGTACATTCAGCTGAATAGTGCTCTGCGACCGAGTGGAAGAAGCGAAAGAAAGCCCGTACATCGTGCCTCTGTCACTCGTGCGGTTTTGTATCCAGAGTTTGTGCACTGTTGAAATAGGCTTGTGTTTAATTGACGTCTCGGACGGTCTGGGGGCGACCCGCACTACAACACCTGTTGTGCTGCTCTTTTTTCTCTTCCTTCCTCACGGTTGTGCAGTAGGCTTGTGCTCTTTTTGTACAGTATCACTACACACGCGTGGCATGTTACTTGTGGCATATTACTGGTTGCGCATGTAAACGTGTCAACGAGTGTCACACGGAAGGGGATACGGTAGGAAATGTAGGAGCTGTGGATTAATCTGCTGATATTACTTATGCCATCAAGACTGCCAGCATCGAGGATCTTGATTAGATTGGCAATCCAGAAATATAGATAATTTGATACCAAATTAAATAAAGCATAGAATGATTACATTTTAAGTTCACCTGGTGAAAATTAGAGCAAAGGCTATTGGCGTTCTGTGCTGTTAGCGGTCCTTAATATAACCTAGCCCCTCACTTCTGCGTATTTCTTTGCTCATTATCCTAGTGTGGTATCCTTGATGCCATAGGTAGCTTAAGAAAGTTGACTCACAGCTCTCCACTTCCCCTTTGGAAAAGGTCCAGGTGAGACTCTCGGTATATAGGACGTACTACGAATGCGGCTACGGACGAAGTTTTTGTGGTAAAAACTGTCGAGTTTCGATTTACTAGTCTGCTCCCCAATGTGCGGGGCCGCAAAAAACTACGTACCGCACTTACTGACATGGCACAAAACATCACCAGAAATAATTTCGAGACTAACATCCATTTAGTGAAATCGTAAAACTCTAAAGGTCGATGCATGGAAGGAGTGGAATGCTCCCGCGCCAATGCGCGTATAAAGGACTGACGGTGCCCTCAAAACATTCATAAAATGGAAAGAAACAAAAAGAAAGAAAACGGGGCTTGTGGTCAAGATTTGCATGTATGAAGTTTCACGTAGCCTGCTGAAAGTATCCGAAAAGCACGATGTCATACGGGTGTTTTCTCTGCTGATAAAATGATAGGCTTTCAGCGTAGTTAAACCGAGCAGGATGTAAACCTAAACCAGGTAGAAATACAAGGTAGATACACTGAGTTGGGCTGGAGAAAGCAATTAGGCCACATAGAAGTTAATGAAGACTGCGACGTGCAATGTACAGCGCCGCAAAGTTTTGGTATTAAACACGCGCGGTAATCGGCCGCGTTGATAGCTACAAGGTCGCGCGTTCGCTTCCCATGAGAAACATTTGGTTAGGGATCCGGTGCGTTACGACATTTTCTTTCTTTCCCAGGAGCTGTGAGTGTGAACTAGTGCATTCACACTAAAACTCGGTCGTTTGTGTGCAATAAATATGCAACAGAGAGCCAAGAAACTTTATAGTGTGGTCTCAACTTGTTTGCTGTTTGCAAGGAGCACAAAATATTATAATAAAAAATTGACGCATGTTCTTATAATTTATAAGTGTGCACCAATTGGTTTTATTCCCTTCTAGTGTGGGTGGTACTGAAAAGAACACATATCTGCAATAAACACATATCTGAAGAAGGTGTAAGAAAAGCCCTGCTTTGATTTTTTGCTTTCCTATTTGCTGATTCAATTTTTTTTTCCATCATATGTTTGCACTGTACCCTGTTCGTTTTATATTTTTGCTTGCCGATGGTGGCGCTGAAATGAATTTTCTTTTGTCCTGTATTGCCCTCCTGCTTGGTCTATATTGACTGCAGTATGTTCTAAATAAATAAAAAAATAAACTGCGTAGCATGCTCAAGAAAGCAGTTGCAGTCATTATTAACAATTAAAGAAAAACGAATTGCGAACAATACTTTTTATCAGTGCATCAATGTAGTCTAACGCTCTCGAGATGATGGCGGCAAAAAGAACCGGGGCGTTGGGTGTTGTTTGTAATGTTAAACTATTGCATAAAACCAAATCCATAAACTCGCAATATATACAACACATAATCAATGGTTTCAGAACTCGACGTAAAAATCACTTGGGGGGGAGGGGGGGGGGGGGTTATTTAGACGAAGCAGAACCCCAAGCCGAAGATCTTGCCTCGAGCACCACGAACAGTGCTCGTGTTTGTTCCTACTCCCGGTTTTCAGCAATGTTTCTCTTCAGAGCCGGTGTGCCGGGCAGTCGACGTCCATGTGCGACTAAATGTTTGGACCACTGCACAGTTCATAGCTGCAATATTAAAGTTTGCTGCTCTATCCCCAAGGCTGCGAATTCTCGGTCGTGTTATTAGCTCCAACACGACTATAGCCGGACAATCATGTTTTCCTAACACATACAGCCTTGTAATTACTTCGGCCCTACAAGCGCAGGCAAATAACTCTTTAGCTCGCGGCATCGCCTCATTATGGCTCCATTTCGCACGAAAGGCCACATCAAGGCTGATTCTCACGACGGACCGTTCGCCCGAGGACCAGCCGTCATCTGAAGTTTCACTTCCGCTCCTCGAGGATCGAACCTGGCCCGTATAGCCACTCACTCACTTCAGGAATTGAAAAACAATAACCCTTCGCGAATTCCCGCAAATGCAAGCGAGAAAAGGTTAACAAGCATTCTGACGCCTTCAGCTTGAAAAGTTTTTCATTTATCATTTTGTCTTCATCGGTTCTTACCAAAAGACTATCCCTCACAATAAGATCGGTTTATAGTTAGTGCTCTGTCTATGCGTCTATTTTCCGTCCCGTACCATGATTAGCGCACTAAAGATTGGAAGATGGACAAGCAAATAGGCCCAAGCGTAGTTTTACTAAACACTCTGAATGTTAGATTAAACTCATTATACCTAAGAAAGTAGAAGGTTGAAAGCCGTTAGTGTAGTTGAGTTGGTACAGAACCGGATGTGAAATTCGCACGCTGTGTGTTTGGATCCAATCAGCAGCATGGTATTGTTTTTTTCTTCTACTGAAGTCAATTTTGCTTCACCCGCCAAATTTTTACATTGTTTATTTATTTATTTATTTATTGATACCTCAAAGGCCCCATTTAAGGGGTATTACATGAGAGAGTGGTTGACGAGTACATGAATCATTCGATGGATGATCTGAAGGTTGATGGGTCGGAATGAAGTACGACGGAGTTTGGCAAGTCATTCCAGTCCCGTGGGGTGCGAACAAAAAAGATGACAGATGCGCAGATGTCCGGGCAGGTGGAGGGTAAACGGTCTTTTCGGTTGCTCTCACTTGATCGGCGTAGCGAAAATGTCTAGTTTTTCTGGGTGTTGTTGCCTGTCAGGTCCATTCGTATCGTCTTTTTAACCACTATAAATGATCTATTCTTGCTTCTTAATACTTAAGAGGGTATTTTCGACACAGCTAAAAAGTAACGGTTACTCGAAAGTGGTGAGTTGTCATTGATATTTCAGGGGTTAGATTTCCATAGAGCTCTTCAAAATAGCAAACGCTGCACGTCGTTTCCACACCCTCCAGTGGTAGCAAATTATAGTAACGTTGTTACAAGTTCCGTATTGTAAATAATCTGGCGTCGTTGACGAGCGCACTGGCTAAAAAATTCGCAAGTAACAAATAAATTCAGGAACAGCTCTCAAATGTTCACATTGGCGTCATTTATCACAGTGAGGTGCAAGTAACGGAATCAAAAGTAATGGAGCTAGAAAGAAAATTTCGTTGATTTAGGTAGGAGTGCGGATGGAACCCAGGTCTTCCCGATTGCTGCCAAACGCTTGTTGGTTTAGGCGCAATGTATAGTGGACCTAGCGAATGCGCGATACGAACTGTACCAGATGACGTATTCGCATTTTACTGTAGAGAAGCTTTAGTGTCTCGCACGTTCATATGCTGCAATGCAAAGTCGAGAATGTAACTATTGTGTCCAGACTCGTCGCCAAGTTTGACAAAACACTGGCTCAAGGCCGCCTTGAGCATGTTACACGAGCTAGCTTAGGCCGTTATGGATAGTCCGAGGAGCATCGAAAATCACATCGTGCGCTGCCAATCCTGCAATAACTTTCATGCTGACAGGTATTCACACCGACGACACTAACAGCCCACTAACAGTAAATGTGGAGCTTGCATCACAATGCGTTCCTTTCCGCCTCTGCTTCGCAGGTTCACGAGGGAGACGGCGTTGCGAGACGCGATGATCACATTGTACACCGAAGAACAAGGAGACTGGTGGAACGCTCGCTCTGTCACCGTCTCCTCCAAAAAGCATTGGAACGTGAGTCGCCGTCTGTTGGAGAAACGAAAACAATGAAGTAAAAAAAAAATGCAGAGCTAAGTGCTTTAATGTAGTATACATTATGAATAATAAAATAATAATTATAAGCTGGAAATAAGGGGGTGAAAGAAAGTTTTCTAATAATATCGGCAATGATGAAATCAGTAAGAATAAGACTTAATGGGAATAAAGAATCGCTAAAGGTTACAAGGGCCTAATACAAATGCTACAATATGGGAGAGTTAGTCGTGTGACCTCGAGTAACCTTTGGCTTGTATAGATTGCTTTCAGCAGATTATGCAGTGAAATATTTAGCATACTTGACAGGTAAGCCTCGGTGATTTCTCTTTGTTCCTGTTGCACTCGATCAGATAAGCTAAGAAATATTTCACACAAATCATTCTGTTTTCAAAACCATTTGAGGCACTGGTGATGTGTTTGTTATTAGCGATTAAAGAAAATGAATTTCTTAATCTGCTTTTTACAGCAAGTATGGCTAAAATTCCTTAAACAGATACGTCACATGGCTTGCTTATAAATATATGAGAATATTAGCGATCTTACACCAGCATACCAAAGGAAAAGGCGGCAGTTTTATCAATTGCATCCGCTAGTTGCTCCATAAAAGTGTGATAGAAGTGTAATGTATTAGAAGAGTGGACTTTATCGGTATGCAGAAAGTACTCCCGGAAATTTCAGGATCCCGGAAGCTTGTTCTCATAAAAATAATGCAATAGTTTAATGGTTTCGCTCCTCTGAGAGTGATAACCCTGTTATTCGCCGATATGCCCTCGTATTTTAAGAATACTTTGATGCCTTATTGTTCATTTGTACAGTGATGCGACACGCTGATCACTCAAAAGAAAAGGTATCACTCGCAGTATCTGTAAAGGAATGATACCCAATCAGGGAACTGGCTTCTTCGAGCTTCGTGAAAAATAAAAGCTTGATCATATAAGCCTACCGGTGAGAATCAGGCGCTGCTAGTCGTATCTTCATCAAGTGAAATAGTAAGAGCATGTTGCCTTATGTAACTGCAATAACGAATAATATTTTATGAATTAATGCAAATATTTATCTCATGGCCCATCGGTATGTCTTTTCAGCCTAAAAAGGCAGTGCACGTATCTAAAGCATATTCCAATAGTTAAATATGCAGCAAAGAATATATATACTGCATGTCAGCATCTTGTTTAAGATTTGTGAGGTTCATAGGCATGCAGATCTAGTCTCATCGTGCGTGACATCTCTGCATTAAGTTTTAGTAGCTTTAGCTTTTCACACTGAACTTTAAGTGAAATGTCCTATTCATTCTAGAAAACTGAGTTCAGGCATTCGTGTGGACGAAGCACTGTTTAACCCAAATTCTCATTACATCGATTTTGCTTTCGCATTGTTTTTGTATAGTAGCCAGTCGACCACTTGAATTGCTATTTTCGCATCTACGTCTAATTTTGCGCAGCTTGTGTTCGAAGTGATAGCACCGGCTGGAAATAAGCGCCAATCTGGAGTCATGATCGATGATGTCGAGTTCACCGACGGCGAATGCCCGCCTTACCGTAAGTTATGTTTGAATATTTCTGATATTTCTTAGTTATCTGCTGTCTTGGTTCTATGAATTTGAAATAATAATTTTTCTAACCTGCTAGACCACAGTGATGTCCGCGTTGCATTTGCTGAGATGAAGGGATAAGTTTTGTTTATATCATATAGCTACAGGCCTTATAGGGAAAGGATGTCATGATACCACGAGTGATAAGTAAAAGTTTGCAAGGTTCTTCACTGCGTCTGTGTCACCAAACCTAGGTGCATTCAGAGAAATGTGCAACCACACATCTAAATGACCGGAACAGATATCGCTTTGTGTGCAGACAGAACGAAAGGCTCCACAAATGTAACCTTGAAAGAATGGCCTAAAACTCAATCTGCAAATGCATGAACATCTCTAACGCTATCACAAGGCGAACAAAAGAATCAGGAGTCCCTGAGAGTATATCGCAATTGGAATGGCAGTTGCTCGCCGTCTCGGCATGCAAACCTAAGCTTTATGAAGATAAGATAGATAATGCACCTATCGAGATCATGTCCGCCTTAAGAATGTTCGAGTTTTTCGGAAAGGGTGAAATTAGTGACAAAGTCATGTTATAACGAGTGTTACATATGGTAAAGTGCGGATAAGGTTAGGTTTATTGTATGTACCATCTCGTGAGGAAAAAAGATGTTTAGCAGCTACACGGGCCAGAGCAAATCATTAATCTCTGATCTTCCTTCCAGATTTTTGCACATTTGAAGAGGAGTGCCTGCCTTGGCGAATTTCAACAGAAGGCAAGCTTACCGCCTCTTCTATGTTCAAATACTTCTTAGAGGCAACTGATGCAGGCTGCAGCGTACACTGATGTTGCGGTGCTTTGTTTCTATAACATTTACACTGGGCTTGCTCTCGTAGTAAGCGCCCAGGCCATTTAAGAATTCAGAAAAGATACAATGGTTAAGAAAAATGGCCATTGTGAAGACTTAAAAAGAAAATGGCGCTTGCAGACCGGACGAATGACAATGCAGACAGATGCACTCTTTCTCTTCGGCTCGTTCAATACGTTGCGTTGCATTCCCATTTTTCTACAAGCTCCAATCAGCCCACATTCACTCTGGTCGATAGTGCGGGCTATTCCTCACTATACACAGTTAAAAAACTAAATACAACAAACTAATGTCCACTTCAGTCGTAAACGTCAGAATTTACTGTAACTTATTCGGCATTAGTTCTTTGTAATCTGCAGGTTTTTAAAACTTTTCAGTTGTGAATAGAGAAAATCCTGATAATACTACAGAAAGTTTTTTGTCATGAAAGGTTTTCTGTCAGAAACCGCATAGCAATTCGGTCTTAACATTTGAAAATTTTCTGTAGTTTCTTCCGACTGGGTAGTGCTGTAAGATTTCCAAAAGCGATCCTTTAGATCCTAACATTAGCATGTGGGAAGGGCTTATAGAATTTATTTGTAATACTTATTCATGTCTGCCCTGTTGTTTTGTCGGCAGGTAATGCGGCAAGATTTGAGGTGGAGCGCGCCGGATCGTTCATCAAAGTTCCCAAAGATCACACAACGCTAACAGAAGATGGTAAGCCTTAGTGTAAACAATGGGGCAGCAACTACTAAGAATTTACAATCAAGTCATTTCTGCCACTACTATTGAAGCATCGAGGCGCCGTACATATTGTTCCAATAAACAGCATCAAATAATATTTTTGCCTCGCTAATCGCCATCTATCCTATAAAAGCCTATATTTTGCCCCTTTCTTCCCGCTTTTTTATTTCATTATTGATCTCGGAGCGCTTTTTTTTTTCAGGTTTCCGAAGCTAGTCGCCCCAATCATAAAGAAAGACGTACTGAGTTATCTTTCATACAACTCAAAACAAGAGTGTGGATACTCCAGCAGCCTTAAAGCTAAACGGACACAGTTTAGCCCCTCTGACTATCCTTAATACAATGCCCTCTAACGCTTGAATGATATAATGGAGCCAAGTCTCGCATTTACTCTGCGAGAACTGTAATACTGCACTCGAGTGACATATCACTCAGCGTCCATTGCTTATTTTGCTTGAACTTCTTAGTAACTAATAACATATTTGCCTAGCAGAGATAAAGGTCGCACATAAAACTTCCCGCTCATCTCGTTGAAGCTAAATATTAACCTTCAAAAACTATGCCCGCATCAGTCAACAGGTTGGGACCATCTCTTGTATTTATTTTGCACAGTTCCTTGTTTCCAAACTCTCTCAGATTGCCTCTGAGTCAGCACTGCTGTATTCTTTCGGCCAACGCTGTGTACTGCAAGCCTAAATGTAGTAGGATAATGCTTGTACTAGGCGGAGGTGTAATAATCAACGCATGTTCTTAACATGCAAGAGTCTTTTACCTTCACCGTTTAGTAAATATGTAGAGAAGTTTTGGCTTTTTGGAGATGGTAGTATTGAAGCTATGTGCAATACAAGTAATAATGTGTTTACTTTGATTGCGACTCTCGCGCAACAGAGTACAGAAGCATCGTCCATTTGATCGAGTGAACATTGATGTGAGACTAGAAATAAAGTATTGCAGTCCAAGATAGGCAAACGTTAGCAGGAAATCCGCGATGTTAATCGTTAAACACCAGGTTCGCAGCAAATCAGTCAGTATACGTTCTGTAGCCAGTCTGCTGGAGGCTGAGTTCGCAAGTTATTGAAAAGCATTGGTCTTCAGTAGAAACTAGCGAAAGCTTGGACAAGCATGAATTATGTTCGAAGCAGTACTAATGATGAGAACAGAACATGGTTTGCCACAACTGGTTGGAGGATGTAATTTGAAATTTTCTGGAATCGTTGCGATTTGAAAATATCCAGACTAGGGCAATACGGCTAAGATATACAGCATAGCGAATACCGCAGCTGTTCCTCCTATTCATTTTTGCAGAAGCGAGCTATTTTCTTACCATTGTTGAACGAGGAAGACCATCATAAATGATGCATGTCCCTCTTTCTCCGGACAGGTTATTACCTAGTCTACAAAAGTCCTGGAATAGAGGGCAACCGGACGTCCATGCAACTACGTGAGCCCTCCCTGTATCACTGTGTGTCGCTGTGGTATTATCTTCCCATGCTGCCCAACGGCGTCCAATTGTACCTGGAGGGAAAAGTCGCCACACCAGCAAACGCCTGGATAAAGCAGCAGTTTCGGCCTTCGTTTCGTGGATCTGTAAGTTGAATATGTTAATTCCTGTTTATAGAGCCACATTGTTTACAGCAGTGAGTTATGCATTGCTGGAAATTGGAAGACTAGCAAAATAAATTGCTCCAATCAGGTCCAGGGATCTGCTACAACTGAATTACGAGGAAAAATTGTGGATTTAACATAAATTATCTTTTGCGTTTCTGCGAAAATGTTGGGTATGATCTGATCTTCCAGTGAGCGAATTAAATTTGCTTTCAAAGTTTTCCCATTTTTGTAGATACTGTTTGAAACTGCGCTAGAAAACTAATGGGCTGAAATTTTGAAAAGAAAAGTCATGGCAGGTGTGAAAAATCGTAGGATGGCTTTTGGAACATATGGATAGAAATGGACTATGCTGGCAGAGCCTAGAAAAAGCTGGCTTTTGAAGTTTGTCCTGCACTTAACAAGAGTAATTAAGGATGATACAGGAAACCAATGGGTAAACTTCTGAATAATTGTAAGGCAGCTACGAAGTGTTGTCTGACACCTTGATCAACATATTGATAGATATCGTCTACACTTCCAATGCGTAGCAAACTCTTGTTTCTGAAGTTTCTCCAACACATTCACAGATACAAAAAAGGATGTTTTTTTTAAACAGTGATAGCAAATAACTAGAAACTTGCAGAAATATTTATTGTTATCGTGAAGCCATGCAGTTTCGAAAAAAAATGTGCTCCAGACCTCGTTTCAAAAAAGTCTAGACAGACTCTCTGTATAAGCTTGGGAAAAATGCTCTATAGATTTATATTGTAAACACTCTCTTTGATATACATACTGCTCCTGCAGCCCCCTCGTAGAAAGTTTAAACTTTCAATATAATCAATAAATTTGTGCTTTGTTATATAGATGACATTACTTAGGTACCCAAACTCTTTATGTTATATTTTTTATGGGAATTAAGATATCGATTTGATAAATTTGCTTTTATTTCCCTTGTCATCAATGTATGTTCATTTGTCACGTTATTATTGCTTCTTCGAAGAAACTGAGATGGTCGCCTTAGAAACCTGCTACCGAATAAAGGTTCTGAAATGAGGATGTAATAACTTGGTTAGACGTCTAGCCCATCCAATTTTTCGGGAACAGCAGGATAGAATTGCGAGCCGCAGGGCACAGCTTCAGCGCGAGAGATGGTCGCCGCAGACAAACGATGGCGATGGCGATGCGCGGCGCTGTCTGTTTTTTGTCTTCTTCACATTCCCCCGCATGAAGAAGTCTCCATCCGGGCGACTCACGGGGAAGAGACGACAAGAGGGTTGTAATACGGAATGAGGTGGCTAACATGAACAACCTGGCGGCCGCGACGGCGGTGGTCGGAAAAAAAGGGTAACTGGCTCGATGACGTAGTTGACAGGGGATGTGCGTTCCAAGGCGCGATAAGGTCCGTGGTACTTGGTTTCAAATTGTCTGTTGGCAGGAATGCATAACCAAACGAAGCTCTATGCGAGGAACTTCGGACTAGGTGTGTCGCCACCATGCTGATCTTTACGACAGCCTTGAGTGTTGAAGGCAAATGTGCGAGCTTATAGCTCACGGCATTCCTCGGCTTTCTGTACAATATCTGACAAATCATTGTACTCAGAGGCATCTGGATGGTATGGCAAAATCGTGTGAAGAGCACAAGGTGGTTCACGGCCGTATAAGAGGAAGAAGGGCGAAAAACTAGTTGTTGGTTTGATAGTAGTGTTGTTACGCTAGCATTTCAAATGGTATTACCTAGTCCCAGTTGGAGCTCCCAGAGCCAGATGTAACATACATTGCGAGCATGTCCACAAGAGTGAGGTTGAACCGCTCCGTGAGACCGTTCACTTGCAGGTGGTACGCGGTTGCAGCAAGATGTGTCGATTTGCAAAAAAAAACAAGAGCTCTTATACTAGTTCGGACAAAAAGACACGACCTCTGTCACTCAGTAGCTCTCGAGGGGCGCCGTGTCGAAGAACGAAGTGATGTTGAAGAAAATGGGCTACCTGTCGGGCTGGCGCAGCGGGAAGTGCAGTGGTCTTCGCATAACAGGTCAGATGGTCGGCGGCGACGATTACCCATCGATTACCAGCGGCATTGCATGGTAGTGAACCACAAAGGTCGATTCTCATGCGATAAAACGGGTGAGCTGAACACGGTAAAGGCTGGAGCGAGCCAGAGGGGGGAGCAAAGAGTCTTCTGATGTTAACAGAATAACAGTTGGTACCAGAGCGAATGTAGCGACGTACGAAATTGTACATTCCCCGCCAGCAATAACACTGACAAATTCGATCATAGGTTTTCAGGATGCCGGCATGAGCGCTTTGCGGGACAGAATGATGGTGGGCACAAACATCGTAGCGGAGGTGACGTGGAATGGCAAGAAGCCATTTTCTGCCGTCTGAGTTGTAGTTCCTTCGGTAGAGGAGGTCGTCCCAAATGCTGAAATGAGGGGCATGTCGGCGGAGTCCTCGAGGATGCGCAGCCACGGAAGTGGTGCCAAGGATACCTAGCATGTTAGAAACCCCATTAGAATCTCGTCGTTGCTCAAAAGGCATATCCTCAATGGTGAGGGCTGTCAAGAGGCTTGAGAAGGGGACGAGGACTCAGGCGAGTACACCGGCGATCGAGAAAGAGCCTCGGCGTTAGAGGCCTTGCGGCCACAGTGGTACACTACATGAATGTTGTATTCCTGAAGCCTGAGAGCCCAGCGGCCGAGACGGCCAGACTGATTCTTGAGAGACGCGAGCCAGCAGAGAGCGTGATGATCCGTAACTGGTCCGCACCGGGATAGATACCCAGCACCTTCACGAAGTGAAATGAGGATTTAATAACTTGGTCCGACGTCTAGCGCGGCCAGTACTTCGAGAACAGCAGGATAGAATTGCCAACCGCAGGGCACAGGTTCAGCGCGAGAGATAGGCGCCGATTACAAGCGATGGCAATAGCAATGCCATGACGCTGTCTGTTCTTTGTCTTCCTTACAGTCAGTTATTATCCGTGAACGGCATTTGCTCTCATTGACGTGAATTCAATGTTGTCGGTAAGTTTGGTACTTCCAGAGAGGCTCCCAGTCGCCGATAAATGCGCAGTATTTCTTTCTTGAACGAACAACAAAAAATAACGTTTCTCAGTCTGATACCCTATCGTTTCAAAATCTTTATTCTTTCGTGCATTTGAGGTTCGAGGACAAAATATTGAACTCTATTGGATGCTAGGCTGAAGCCAGTATGCAATAATCTGCAAGACAGCTGTTGAACTGTCTATGGCGCCCAGGTGTACAATTCGGTGAACCTCCATCTACCATATAGATGAAACCTGCGCTGCCCAGAGGGTGTGTTTATGGATGGATGGATGGAATATAGGAGCGTCCCTTTTGAAACGGGGTGGTAGCAGTAGCTATCATGCTGATGTTTCTTCCTATATCTTATTGTTTTAAATTGGTTAACTAAACCATCATTCTATTTAATGAATTTTTGTTTCTACATTACTAACATTATGTCACTTCTCTGCTTTTAAGCCACCAATCTTCCAGTCGTTTTTTGCTAGTTTTCACCGCCGGATTATTCACCCGGTCTCTGTTATCTCGAAACCTCAGAGCTTCAGGAGCAGTGACTGCGCCGGTATCAGCTTCCGGATGGATATCATTATATTCGAATATAATGAGGTCAATTGTTTCACTGGAGCTACCACATGCAGCACATGCGTCATCTTCAGGGTTAAATTTCTTTTTGTAGCTGCGTGTTTTAAGGCACCCTGATTTAGCTTCAAAAAGTAGGGCACTACCTCTTGAGTTATCAAAAAAAGCTTCCTTCCTGATCTGCTTAAAATCAGGCACACAGCGCCGCCTGGTTTCAAAATGAGCAAGCGTATAGTAGGACTCATCGTGCCATGGCTGCGCCCATCGGCGGATTGTGAGCTTTCTATTTCGTGCATATTACTTTTATCACAGATTTAATGTTCTGAATAACTTGAGGGTTTTTTATTGATTCACCTAAAGGCGGAACTTGCCACCTCAGCTGCCTGACAACATGGCTGCGAGCCGCACCGCCGCTGCATTATCGAAGTTCTAACGTTGCAAAACGCAGGTTTCAAACGGTTCTCGTGAGTTCAGTCTTTTTTTTCTTGCTATGGGGTCGATTGTAAAGTGGAGCGTCCCTGCACTTTGAATTACGTGCACACTTACTAGCAATAAGTTTCACCTGCGATAAGGAATCGGTAGTGAAGGGTAAGTATATGACAGCAAAATGAAACGACATTTTTTTATTAATCGAAGGCTTGTCATGTGATCTCTACCTTAGGAGCTAAGAATTACTTGCATTGAAAGGTAATGGTTAATATGAAAAACAAATCAGTGCGAATTTGAAACAACAATGTTGTTATGCCTTGAAAAAAATGAAAATTGCAACACAGCCATTTAACTGTGTGATCTGATTATACATTGACGTACCTTCCCTCCTCCCCCACTCCTTAACCCCTCCAGCCACCGCGTGCGCCGACTGCGACTAGAGATCGGCGTATCTAGACTATTTCTTACCCAGATAAAACACTCGATCAGTCATGGTGAGTTAGCAGCATACGTGCCATACAATAATCACTCATAGTAAATCAGCTATAGATCGTAGAGCGTGATATATACAATAGGCAAGTTGTTCTGAATTGAACATGAATAATATCCACCTGTAGATTTGTACGCGCACGAAAACAAATATTGCGCGGATGGTTTCAGCGATACATCAGCTACCACACCAAATTATGCAACTTAAACGCAAAAGGCGCTTTCTGTGCCCCTGAAGCAATAGAGCTTCTATTCGAAGCAAACAGCGAAAGAATTAGTTCTGTAATTGCGGAGTTTTTTTTTATCAAGCACAGCTCTTTTACTGGCCATTGTTGAAGTGTCACTAGGTGAGTTGCGATAGTCTAATGCAGGAAGAAGTCTGAAAGCATGCAGGTTATGGCATTCCTGGACTCTGCGATTCCGACAAAATACTGCGTATACGGATATGTTCTTAACTTCCTCGGTTTGTCAGCTAGATGATCGCATTATGCATATCAGGATGCCACTTTTGTTCGCCCTTTGTTTACATTGAGTTGCCGTCCATCTGGCAATGGCCCCACTCACGCCCAGTTCTAAAATGCACCCTTCACAACACGTTCTCATAGGTTGCGCAAAGGATCAAGCTGATAAACAGAACTTTATATGTACGGTACATCAGGACAAGCCACGTTATGAAGCGCAATGAGCAGCGCTCAAACGAGATGCCCAACAATCCCCCGTACTTATCCAGTCTCCTGAATAGAGCTGAGTTCTACCGCGATGAAATAGAATACAGAGCAGTTTTTTTATCGTAACTAAGCGCTTCTAAACGCAGCAGCTTGCCTTTGGTTTCGCAATAAATTAGCTGCTCTTTAGCGCCTCCAGCTGCGGTGGTCCCAGCCGTCCTACCCAGATGTTGGCGCGACGGCCACTAGGCGGCGTTGGCGTACACTGAAAACTCCAGTGCAGGTTCTCTTATTTTCTGTAGTACCTTTGCATCAAAATGATATCGACAAAGGCGACAAATGCATAGCAGCTACTGCCGTTATATCAGTGTATTCACAACCAGGTTAAATCAAATAATCTGAATACGACGTAATATAACCGGATCCTCATTCCATACATGGCATAGTTTGTACATACAGTCAGTGGTTACTCACAATGATGCATTGAAAAAGTTATTTGTCGCAACTGATGGATGAATTGAATACATTACCATAGTTTGATCAATTTTTCCTCCATAAACGCTTTTACAGAATGGTTGCAAACTCATCTTGTCTGAAGATCGAGTGTCCTAAGACGTTCTTTTCTTTTTTTGCGAAATGCGTGTAACAAGTGTTCTGCAGCACGTACTAATTTTGTTGATGCATGTTGGCCATTGCAGTGATTTCTTTTTTTTTCATGTGATATGACAGTACTTTGTACATTTATGCTCATCCACTAGTGTTGGCCCTCTGTTGGGCGTACAATATTAATCAACAAAGAAACAAATAAACAAACAGACTTCAAGAGATCGACATCTCCGTTCTGCAATGCTGCTGGCGTCATCAGCTGACGAATGCATAAGCTGCAATCCTAGAGTTTCGTCATGAGCAAAATCGCAATAAACAACCCGAATAAACGTAAGTTGTGAAATATACACATATTGCCATGACCTCAGGAACGCCTTGGGAGCACAGGGCCCCCACACCGGTCTCTTGAAATCCGGAGCAGAATGAAAACTCCAACGGCGATGGCACTTGAACCAGAAGCGGAACGCGAGCGAGAGCCAGCGATTTCTTTGTCTTCATTGGCGGGCTGCTGGCTGACACGGGACATTATCCTCCTCGTAGGAAAAGTATCGACTCGATGCGTCAAGCGCCAGTCTAACACGGAGTATAGTACTGAGACCGGGCCCCATTGCTTGCTTGCACAAGTGAAGTGTTATTCTGTGGGAACCGTCCAAGCCAGAGCTCCGCGTAGTACGCGGGTGTGGTTTCTTAGGTCACAAAATAGATGAGCCACAAGGATTGAAACATTTACTTTTTGACGCAATAGCGTTAAAGGCGCCGTTAGGCATCGGCTGTGGGAGCGAAAACCGCGAACATGGAGCTGGCAGGCGGTACCTGGCAGCTCTTAGGGCTGAACACTAAATGTACGTAGGATTGCAATGTAGCGTAATATACTAGACCTGCCCCAAAACATACTGCTAATGCCCTCATGCTACTTACGAATTCGACTAGCGCTAAGGAAAACTACAATTTATTTCGGCTCATATCTATCATAAAAAAAGTGCAGTTTTCATTGAAAGAAATATATTTGTGATTTATGCGTGGTATCCTAAGCATATGCAATTCAAGTTCTGTCTCTCCTGAGTTGTGTTAAAATATCGTGACAATTATTGAAAATTCCACCACGGAACTGGTCACGTTTGGGGAGCGCTGTATAGATAAGCGTAAGGAAAATATAAGTGCTACTGAATTCAACATTCTGTGCTACATATGCAACCCAAGCGTCAATTTCGTACCACACAAAAAGGAGCCTAATGTTGTGTTTGAACAAGGATAAAAACTGAACTGAGACACTAGAGAGGCTGTAATGTTCAGTAAAATAAATGATTTGAATGGATAAGCTATTATAAAACTGAACAAGTCGCAGAGAGTGACTTGAAATAAATACGGGAAGAATCCATTAAGAAATAAACAAGACTTGCAAGGATGTGCAAAACAAATTGTTATGGTATTATTATAAACTGCAATATGTTGATGCTGTAAAGTAATAGGGTCGCAGTGGTCTGATCTTTCAAAGAAGTGCAGTGAAATAACGTGAATAATGGGCGGTAGTCAAAATATAGACACGATGAGGGTGGAGTACTAATTGCAGGCATAGGACGGGCGATGAGAGCGGGATTGAGTGAGTTTTGCGAGTACAATGCACTAGGTAATAATAGATTTTAAATGAGCTGTCGTCTTCAGACAGCGGCGCTGTTTGCAGTCTGCTACCTGTCACAGTCACTGAGTTAGAAAATGATACTGATGAATTACCAGTCCAACTGTTCCGTATAGAGTGACAGAGCCTTTCATTCCTTGTACCATTTAAACACAAATTTGCGGTATATTATCGCAGGGGTTTGCGGAACACTTTAGTGTAAGGCGACTTCCATAGAAGTTTTACGGAGCGCGAACTTAATTCACTTAAAGATAAGATCCTTCTAACAAGCATGACCAGGTTTACTGTTAGCGCTTAATTTTTCTTTATAGTGTGAATTAAAAACTAATAACAAAACATTCGCTAAACGTTACCACTGCCATTGAACACACTTCAATGCATAGCTCTACAGGGAAGAGTCTGGTCACGAAGCCCAATTAACTAGGGCTATATGTCGCTCTTTGTTGACCAGTGGCAGTTTAAGAAACAAATTAGTGAATTTTTCACAATGTTTAATTTGACGCTCAATATGATTGAGTTGTGGGGGCAAATTTAAAATGCTAAACAACGGCATAGAATGAAACATCTTTCAGAAGTGCGGTACATTTGAATACCTGTTCGGCCAATGGACATCGAATCGATACGTGCCCCATGGTGATCTTCAGTGACCATTGAACTCGATCGGCATCAACGGATCGATGCCATAGCGCGCGAGTAGCTGTTGAAAACAGCCTTGAGTTTACCAAACCTTGAAAAAAGAAAACGACCCAAATATTGAAAATGTGCAAATGTAGCTTTTTGACCGGGGTACAGGTTCCTTTTCCTCAACAACTTGTCTGTAAACGGCTAAAATGATTCCACAGATTTACAGTGGCCAAATCTGGCACAGCGTGCGAAAGTTCTAGATTGGCGCAGTTTCTCTTTTTGATGGTAGGAATATTTGACGTTGTAGCTCTCTTCTCACCGTCATCTACCGGATGCACGAACATTAGGAGGGCCGTGATCAACAGTGCCCACGTTTTCACGAGCGACATAGATAAAAAGGCCTGCTTAAATTCCCTTACGAACATGTCTGTGTGGCCTAGGGGCAGCTTGTCGAACTCGGGATCCGAGTATCCTTGAAGGCTGGATTCTGATCTCTGCCTCTCGTCGTAATACAGAAGCCTGATTAAGCGCTGCAACTGGGGCCAATTTAGCGACGCGCCTAATCGATGAGCCAGATATACATCGTGAAATAGTGTGAAAATGACAGCTTCGCAGACTATGCTGGGGTCAAGTACGAAAGCGGACGGTGTTAATCCTGTGTGGCCTGCCACTGCCTTTCCCCTGTGTGACATCTAGCGTGCTTTGTGGCAAACCGAGTGTTGATGCGATAACCGCGGCCGTGAATAAGATAGCGTTTACTCTGTGCCAGATTCGAAGACATTTTGAAAAATGCTTATGCATGAATGCATCTGGAACGAAGTTTGCATTACTAGTCATTGTAGGCCTGCGTATAAAACATGCCAAATTTTGGACTGTTTTTTCTGAAGAAACTTTTCATTGTAAGTTTACTCAAAATTCTTCTTTTAGCGACAACTGTCAGATCGGACGCTCACCAATGAAAGCTCTTAGAAATAGCCTTCTTGTTAGCGGTGCGCCTTGGTTGCCTGATGGCTGTTGACTAAATTCACGTTGGAGTGGCCGTGTGAGAACGATCTTACTCTCGCAACGCGCGAATCTGCAACCTTCACGGTACAAGTCAATTACTTTCGCCTCCACTGTTAGCTGTGTTGTGGTTAAAAACTTTCTCTTATGTTTACAGATAAGAAAAATATGTAGAGATTGTTACACGAAGTCTGCAAAATTAACAAACGAATAGCCTATCTATGTGGATTTTCACGTTTTCTTGTGACAATGTGCGGGTGAATTTTATAAATCACAAACAACTCGCTAAGCAGACATTATTTTATATTTAGCCTCCCACATCCGAACAGTACATCACAAACGAGTTTACCCTCCCCCCCCCCCCCCCCCCCTTTTGCTTTTTTTGCGCTTATTAACTGCAACGAGAAAACATCCGCTCTGGTCGCTCTACCACTATTATTAGAGAAATATACTGCGGCAAGAATTATTAAAGTTACCCACTACGCTAAACCGAAAATCAGGAGAGGAGAGCATAGTCGATATGAGCACCTAAACTGCGAGTGTTCACATTCTTCGCTATTGCCATAAATATGACTAAAACACTTCTTTTACATTTCCAATATGTTTTATTCGTTGCGGAAATTAGTACTTTATCAGGGCGTTTTTGTTTAGCTTAAGTGCCAGCTAAACCTGAGTTGATGTTTTGAGTTTTGGTAGAGTAGCTTACAGCAGAGCAAATTCTTTCTTCAGTATTTTCAAAAGTTCGATAATAGCTGTATTGCAATGTGCTGTAGTTAATCTGCGTTATGGGCGCGAGTGATCCGTGGAAGCATAGAAAATGTTACACTAGATTGCTCCCGCCGAGTGCTTCATTTTCTTATTTTTCACTCAGTACCTTTCTTCCTTACAAACAATTAATCATATCCTCTAGAGTTCTTTATTGTGTGTTGCACTCTTTTCTTTCAGGTGATTCCAGTTGAAGCTGTCGCTGGAAGTAGTGCTGAAGGATTTGTGGCCATTGATGACGTGTTCATTGACAAAGAGCAGTGCAAAAATGGCATGTATATTGGCTTCCTTCTGCTCTTATACGCGCCATCATTTTAAGCTTTTATTTGAACACTAACATGAGGACAAACATGAATGTAGGTGCATGGATCATGCAGAAAAAAATATCAAAATAAATTTCGTTTAGAATGCCATTTTATTTTGGTGTTATAGAGTTCCATGTACTTGACACCTCAGGAAAGTTGACTTCAGTACGTTCTTGAATGTAGTGCGTATTTGCAATGTATTCGGTGATTGCTAAGGAAGAGTAGGTGGGTATACAATTTTCTTCAAAAGCGAAATATTATTGATTTCCGTAAAAGGTATGTTTTTTATTATTCAAAGAGTATGCGATGCCTCGACAGAAGATTTTTCTTTCGGTTTTCGATCATACATTACGTGATCTTTCTCGGCTACTTAAGTATCCGCAGCCTAAGACAAGGTTGCAGTCGGTGTCACAGTGATTAAGCTACAGCAAGTTCCTTTCTGGTACCTTTGCAGTAATTAGGCTATGAAAATGCAATAAATGCATACTTATGTGGTTCCGGAGAAATTTGGAGGCCCGAGATGATGAATTTTGTGAGTGAACCCTTCGAATTCTTTTTGATAAGCAAAGAAATAACAAGTAAATATTGTATGTTAACATAAACAATATGGAATAATGAAGAGATCAGACAAACGCATCTTCGACAGAAACAAAGGGCAAGAGTTTTTATCATGAGACCAGATGCGTCCACACGCTCTCGGCTATCCAGCTTCAGGGTTCCTCGCGAATCACTTCACTATGCCCTTTAAGTAGTCTACAAATCTACTAGCATATTTAAATTAGACATCTTATGAGTTTGTGTTCATGCCTTAAATGCTAAAATAAGACTGTAGGCTCACAAAATCTTTTCATAAGCACACCATATCCAGCAGTACTAATCTTGAAAACGGGTATGAGCAGTATTTTTTGACTGTGTTGAAATAGTTCCGCTTAGATACTTAGTCTCAGCATGTTTCAGTTTCATTGATAATTTTGGGCGTTTCGTGTCATGTATGAAGGTTTAGTCAGATTCAAGACAGATTCACAAACGTGGACGCTGGGCTTGAATGGTGTACACTGCCAAGGGAGTAACAATAAGCTATTTATATTATGTCATATGAGCTCGGGATGATTGCGCTTGAGTACCAGTGGAGTAATGTCATCACCCTATATATATGGAGGTGGTTCCATATGAGCCATAACCCTGCATTCTTTGCAAAATTTTATTTAGTTTAAGTCATCATGCATACATACGTACATGAATTCCTTCGTGATCAAAATCTGCAGAGCTCCCAGCGCAAGACTTTCAGTGCGGCGATAAGCAAACAGTGCCGACCGAGAAGGTGTGCGACTTCGTGCCAGACTGCAATGACAGCGCTGATGAGCGGAACTGCGGTCCGTGCGACTTCACCGTGGACTCGTGCGGCTGGAATCTCGATGACTCTCGCAACCAAGGAACGACAGCATGGCGCTTTGAGCGCGTGGGATATGTACCGCAGTCACCTATATTTGGAGCCTCCGGCCTACGGTCTGGTGAGTGACTACCACTGTGCACTTGAATACCCTACAAAAGCCACTGGTGCGGACGAAGTCTTCTCTTCAGGCTGCGTCTTTGTGTACACCTGATTCACTCCCCGCGATATTATGCCTCTCAGATGAAAAATACAAATCTCTTTGGTGGGTGAATAGGAACTTTCTCTAGCGGGTTAGTGCAGCGGCTAAAACTATGAATAGTATTACAAGCTGTGTGATGATAGGGGCAAATAAGCAAGGTGTACTGAACCGAGGGAGGCTCACTAAACAGAGTGGTGGATGCTTAGGAGAACGAATATACACTTAGTAAACAGCGAACAATGATCGCATGTTTTAACAGCCATGCACAATGTCGTAACGCAGAATGCACATTCGTATACGTATGAAGTAACTATGCGGGTTTGCAAATTTCAGTAAAACAGCGAACAAAAACGGCTCCCTCCTAGAAGCACCTAAGCTGCCGCTCCTGTGGAGTGCGATGCTTTTGCCGGCTTAGTGCTAAAGAAGGTACACCAGAAAACAAAACATCCCAGTGCTACGTGCCACAGTCGTTGGAACCCACGAATCGAGAACGAATGGTGACGGCAATAAAAATAGCCTAGCGGAAGAAGGCCCTGCAGTTTAAGGAGGCATAAGAGTAAACCTTCGTTGTTCTGGATGGTATGCAATAAGCGCAAGGAGCAGCAAGTTGAACTGCTTGGGATTGGCTACTAAGAACACGTTTTGCTGACACACTTGCGCTGTTTCGAATTACCTAGCGCTCGTGTGTGTGTATTTTTGTCCCTGTCCTGTTCCTGCATTTTTTTATTTGGTTCATACTGGTTTTATCCTAAAGCGCATGTAGTTCATAAATAAAATCAGTGTTCCCACCACATCAAGTGGCTTTCACAAATGCGGATGGCTAGATTCTTTCCACAAGGCGGTGAAGAAATATGTGCATTCGATGGCCAGTACGGAGTTCTAACATGCCGGTTGTGTCAAAATGAGCCAGTTGTGGTTTTCGAAGTGGAAAAGGCTATAAAGAGAGCATTTTTCATTAGCGAAAGCTGCTCCAAAATAACCTGATGTTATGAACAGCTGCTGAGGTCCATTATTTGTTATTAGCAAGCACGATTGATTTCTCACGCTCTAGTTCGTGCGTTTCAAGCTGTAAATCTAGGTTTATAACCTTTGCTTGCCTCATTTTGTGTTTAGAGCTAGGTTGAGCTTTCAGAACGTTCAGGAATTTAAAGGTGTTTATAAGCGGTATTGCAGGATGTTCACATATTCCACAGCAATCAATTTATGCTACTGCGTTTATGGTACGTAATGCATCACGATAAGAATAAGTATTTCTAGTTTCCTTGGCTGGGAACATGTGCTGAATGGTGCTGAAGATGTGAAGTAAAAACGAGATATTTTATTACCTGTAATCCTTATTGATTTTGATATGACAAACTAAACCAGAAGGGAAGGTAGGACGTTTTCAACTACTCTGATTGTGCAGTGCGTAGACACAATATGTTATTATCAATTCCTATAAATTCCTAGAATATCTCACCAGCCTATGTCATTTTCTCACATATAACGAAAAAGTTCATTTTAAGTTGATTATTAATTGCTACTGACACAGGAGTGATAGCTCTAGTGGATTGCATCCTGAACAAATCGATATGCTTTCCTGTAGTCAGGCCACTGCAGCTGCACCATCAAGGTTTGCAGCAGGTCAAAACTGCTTAAAGCATTCTAGTTAATGAAATGACCAAGCACTGAAAGCAATAGATGTTGAGTTTCGTCCTATAGTCTTCGTTCGTTAGCTGAAGTTGTTATGCTAACTGCTGCAGTAACTTTACTAGTTTACCCGTAAGTATGAAGAGGAGGAAGAAGCTGACGCGTAAAACTGCAAAATAAGATTGAGAGACACCAAAGCACCGCCTTTAAGGCCATGACGCGATGGCATTAGAGGAACTCACTTTGCCTCTTCTTGCGGTTCATCGTTCACGTAGGTACGTGTAGCCTCTTCTCGCCTAAATACTGATTGCATAATTTAGTGCCTTCATATTCTACGAAACCTCATTAGCCCAGAGCCCTCAGCTATTATGTGATCTTAAGAGACCACCCCATACAAATATTAAGCCTCGTTTAAACAAGCGATACCAACGCGTCTGTGTGTCCTAGGAGTAGGACGCATCCAGGAGCCCTGCAAGGTTGATTCCGGACCCACGCTCAAGCCTCAAATGGCTGCTCCCCCGAAAGTTCTGATATCATGTGGTCTCGTTAAATCACACACCAATCGAAGGATCAGTCCGCGGTGAATTAACCTGCTAACTACCATCTGCGAAAGCCATGCTCGTTATTCTGCGCTCACAATAATGTTAAGCCAGAGTTTCTTCGGAATGGGGTCTTTAGGAAGATATATTTGTCAAAAGCCTTGTTCACGTTAAAATGCTAGAACTTTTTGTAAGAGTTGTTTGCGATGGCTGAGAAGCGTATAATCGCTTGTCTTCGATAACGGATCCTGGCTGTTTATATGCAGGGTAAAGCTGCTTGGTGTTTTACCCTCCTCCGGCATATGCTCTCAGATGCGCACTTGCGCGGAGCCTAGTTCTACTTGGGACGCCCACTAGTATCTAAAAAGTAGCAAGTTATCTTATAATGAGGTTTGTTTGAAGAGAAAAGAAAATGCCCTGAGGAGAACAATGCGACCTGTTTCGAAGATAAAATATTTATATAGAGTACGTACATACCTACTTACGTACGTACATGGCACACAGAGAAAGCTCCCTATTTTAATCTCAGGCTGACACAACGCAGAGGGATTTGTTATATGCAATGAAATATACATCAATTAGTCGCTGAAAGCAGTTTTTATACCAGATGCGATCCGATGCCAATTTAGACTTTGCTCAGATTGGTGTCGATGAGAGGTTTTCTGAGCGGACCACATCTGCTGCAACCTACTTTTAGAGGCATATTTGATAGGCTGTACTTTCAGTCAAGAATTTTCCCTCCAAAAGCACTTTCCGATCCCCTAATCATTTCCAGGTGAAAATAAATTATGGGAAAAGGCGATTCAATGTCCTCTTCAACTGGTTCAATACATCACTTTTCAGGCAACTACATACTTCTCTATGCCAACAAAACGCGATCTTCAGAACACGGCCGTGCCAGCATATCTTCTCCCACCATCAGGAACACCAACAAGCTCTGCACACTGGAGTTTTGGTACAACTTCGTGAAAAACGGTAAGCTTGATGCAGTGCTCTTTACATTTCAGGCTCTGCGCAGGTTCACAAGATGTTCATTTCCGTTTTCTCATTACCAACAGCTTGGCTACGCCAGTACTCTAAGATCGACATTTCCCATACCTTTCCAGTAAAAACATGTCCTATGCTACATGGGGCCATCCTCCAAATTTTCAAGCCTCATCCGTTTACCTGACCCTCTGCCGTCCCCTGCTTTGATCACCTTCCCTTCGTAATATTTTGTTTCACCTAGCAAACATCGGTTGGCTTCTATCCGACTTACATTCCAAGCATTTATCGATTTCTTAATTTAGAATAGGATCTCATTTTCACACCTGAGTTACTAGGCAGTGGGTACACTCACTAACTTTACTGCGATCATTTTCCAATCCATTGCTTACTGTCTGGCCCTCCATTTCAGTTGCGCCATTGGTGTTGCGCTGCACGTTTCTGAACAACTGCATTATATACTCACTTCTTCGCTGAAACTGGCAGCCTATGGGATACTGAATATGAAATTATTACCACCCACTTCTTTCCCTTCTGTTATGCAATTTAAGTATCCGTATCTGCGGTTACTAACGGCACAAAGAGAAGTAGATTCCCTTACCCCCTCGTAAGCCTGCACTACCAGTACTAAAGAGAAGCAGATTTCCTTACCGCCTCCATGGCTTAGCGAACTATCACCAGCTTTTGATTCCTTCTGCGACTTTCAAACGCTAGTTTCTTTGTTATCTTTTAACTCCACCACTCATGCGTACATGTCTATGTCACTCGAATTCTCTGCATATTATGCACTGAGTTGATTAGTAGGCAGTAACTTTAAAACATTAAGATATTCTCTTTTGACTTTTAACCACCATTCTTCTCCGTCGAAAATTACTAACACATCTTGTCACTACGTTGTGAATAATATTGTTACGTGGAAACTCGATGTATTTACAGTATATTTACAACAGCCTCAACTGATATAGCAGCGTGCAGCAACATGGTACCAGTCCCACTTCGTCGTCATTTCCTTGTCCCATCCGCTAGGCAATACTTCGTCATCGTCATCGCGTAACATGACCCCCCGTTGGTGTAAGCGTCGTCCCATGCTAAACGGGCAAAGAAAACATGAGTTCGTATGGCTTCAGGCGTGAAACATGGACAATGTCAGTAGTGGGGCGAGATGAGGATGACGCGGGCACTAGAGGGGCAAGTTCATGCGTCACATCAGTGACGTGGCGCACCACCCGATAAGGGCCACTATAGGGGGTCAAAAGTTTCTCCGAGAGACAAACGCGGCGAGCAGGAGACCATAAGAGAACCAAGGACCCAGAGTCATAAGTTATGTGGCGATATCGCCTATCGTAGGCAGAATTTTGAGAAGTCTGAGAGGCGAGGAGCCGACTACGGGCTACTTGGCGTGCTTCAGTGGCTTGCGTAATGGCGTCATGTGCGTAGGTAATTCTGGGGTGGCCAGCAGGTGGAGCCAGCGTGTCCAAAGGTAAAGCGGGGTGCCTGCCAAACAGCAGAAAGAAGGTTGAATAACCCATCGTGCCGTGGTTGGAAGAATTGTAAGCAAAGGTCACATATGGCATCGCGAGGTCGCAGTCATGGTGATCAGGAGATACATACATAGAACATGTCCGTAAGTGTGCAGTTGAAGCGCTCAATAAGACTGTTGATTTGGGGATGGTACACGGTCGCGAGCTTATGCTTCGTACACCATGAACGCCGCATTGTACTCTCCTGCTTCAGGCGCACGCCAAAAGTAGCTAATACAGGACGCTAGCTCTTCAGCCTCATTCGTGTCTTTTCTTTTCAGACGAAATCATTAATATCGCCATTAGGTGAGAACCCATCTATAGTGAGCACCCAATGTCACTCGAACAACGTGGTGTCCTCAAGCAGGCGGTCGGCAGTGAGGGAAATGGAGGGGGTTGAAGTGAGCTTGATAGATGAGTGGGTGATAATGCCCCTGGTACGCAGACGTTTTGAATGTCTTTGAACGGATGTCATTCGAGCTGAATGCCGATCCTGCGATGCCACACGAAATTTTTCTAAAGCATTCGACTTAAATATCATTCGAGTCGAGTGAGCTATGAGAGGACATTCGATATATTGGAATGCCTTCTAACCGCGAACACAGCAGGCGCCGACCAATAAGAAGTCGAGATCACTTTGCTCTGTCCACAATCGTGCCACGCGGCCATGGCAATGAGGTATCGCGACCGCTTCGGTTCTGTGGTTGCTGATTTCTATATCTGCTACCCGCTTTCTTCCGCTGCTTGTTTATTGAATAGCTCGCGTAATTGGTAAATAAGTTATTTACGATAACATTACACAACTAGGCGTCTACCGTGTGAGCGCGATATTTTCGCACGATTGCGTCGATTACGACGACTGCGCTCCGGTACGGCTGTTCACATTGATGTGTACATAAGACCAATGCTCCTTTATTGACACGAAGCTGTAATGAAGCATAGGTTATGCTGTACTGTTGTAAAATAAAATATTCTCTTTGAACCCATTCTTACCATTGCTTATTTATACATAACGACAATTTGTAGGAAGCGCTTATGGGATTGCCTACTTTGAAACACTTTATCGGGTTGTTAGCGTCGCGTACGACCGCCGCTTCCCGCCAATTGTTCCTACTTTATCCAACGTGGCGAATACTTACTTGATATAGACCGCTTTATTCATAAGTATGTGCAGTGATGGTTCGCATTCACTTCAACGGCCTAACTTAATTGTCATCCGAAAGTGGCGTCTACTGCTACTGCTGGCCGCCTCCTCGGCAGCCTGGGTCACATAGACGCTTCCCATTCACTGTACGCGTGTCCTATCTTATAAGCAATAGTCGATTTCAGATATTCCTTTCGGATGAGCAGTTGTGCGCGTGCGCCGATACTAAGGTAACCAGACAGATTCAACAGGTGCGCCGTGCGCTTCTTCGCCGTCTCGCCGGTCGCCGATCTACCACCCGGACCTGAATCGCATGCGCAGCATTGCTATAAAAAGCAGAGATGAAGGAAAAAAGGTGAAAATGACAGTGAAGAAGTAAAAAAATTCTAAAAGGCGCGCAGATTGGCAAGGAGGTGCCATCAGGATAGCTTTAATTAACCGTGACATAGGCTTTGTGTCGAGCTTGTTTCACGTGACGACGCGACGACATGCAAATCTTTCAACTTGAACTTCGATTTCAAATACGGAGCACGGAATTGTTTAAAGAAGCATATTCGAAAGAGGCACGATGAAGGAACTCACACGTATTGCCAAAAAAAACCGTAGGAACCAAACAGAATGGCCCTCATGAGCAAATCGTTAGCCCGGAATTACCGTAATTCAGTTCAAGTATTCCACTGGGATTGCAGTTATTTAGCATGCAATTTTTTTTGTACTTTCTTAACACCAGCATGCAGAGAAGCCAGAAAATTTAAGCGATTCTCTTTGTCACCTCTCTTATTTGTTATTCTTGGCTCTATTCACTTCGTTTTATCATTCAATAGTTTAACAGTTGCCGAAATGCAACTATTGAAAGATCATAAAGCTCACTGAAAACTTGTGAATAGATATTAGCAACACCTTCCCCTTCCCTTCCCCTCGCACCCTTTACTAATGTGTAAATATCCGTAAATGATCGTCGTCGCGCGAGCATTCAGAAAATACCCACTATTATGGAGACACTTGCCTCCACGGCACTAAATTTAGTGCTACGATCACTTGAATTTTCGCACCAATAGATGATTACCATGGTCTTCTCCTCTGTGCTCTCTTCGCAGGCGCAAGCTTGGACGTGGGATTGTATATGACCGTGGGTGGGTTCACGATGGCCGTCTGGTCTCTCGGTGAGCTGAGCAGAGCGCCTAAGGAGGGCATCTGGACGAAGGCTTTCGTCGATGTCGGACGCTATCCGAGAGATGTCAGCGTAAGTGACAAAACAGGATAATTTCAGAGCAGTTGTAATCTTCATGAGAATTTGTCAGCGGACGTGGGGTGCTTATTACTGGCTAACGTGGATTTATTGAGAAAGCGGGTCAATTCGAGAACCCTGTGATGGCAGGGAGTGCCAGCGATTATGGAATGCCCCATAGATAGGTGCCGCACTTAGCGATTTTAACCTTTATGTCTTTACGGCGCTTTCCTACAGAGCTAACGGTTATTCAGCTCCTCATTCAAGGCTTTTAAATAACACCGTAAAGCGGAAGAACCCAGAATCGACAGTGAGAAAAAGGAGGCAGCATGATGGATAATGTTTATCCTTGTTTCTCTTAAATTCCTCTTAACACGAAAATACCTGTGGGACGTCTCCCTCCGTGTGTGTCCTTTTTTACGTGCATCCATTACTTTATGGATCACCCAGAATGGATATAATTTGAATCGTTACGTAGTGGATCCTTGTTCAGACAGCGAAACGAAACTTTTTGATGTTTTGGCTTTAGTCTAATTTTCGCAATATAAGCGGACAGCTTGCAATTCCTAAATGTTTTCCCCAGGTAAATGCCTTAAGGTCGCGTGAGCACGCTTTCTTCTGTTATATATCGCAATAAGCAGCTAATGAATGACTCCTGGTTATAAGAGTGTACTGAACATAAGGTTCTTATCTGGGAAGGATTTTCAGACTTCCTGTCCAGTATGTTGAATTGTGATATTAAATGAGCCTGAATAGAGAGAGAACGTAAATAAATAGCGAGATATAAAATTTTAGAATACTCTACAATGCTGTTAAGTTTGACTTTGTCTTGAAACTTGAGCAAGGTGATTACACATATTATCTAATGTGTGACCCTGAGCCCCATGAATGTAAGCTTCTCCTGTCATAAACTGTAGGTTTAAGGCAGCGCAGAGTTTGTTCCTTTTTCTGCGAATTACCATCGCTCGGCGGTATAGCAGTGCCATCTACGATCACATCGAGAAAGGGCATGCTTGTTGGTCGAGCACAACGTTGCTTGTTGGTCGAGCACATCCTCACCCTCACAAAATCTCTAAAGGTTGTGTCCACGGTGCACGTGCTGAATCACTAGGAATAATTTATATGGATTGCAGCAAGGACCCTGAAGTCAGCGTCAATAAAATAATCAGTGGTGCATCAGGTAATGTAGGTGCGACGAATTGAAACTGATATTTAAGTATGCAAGTTACCGGGTTAATTTAATCAGATTGGCCTGGATTTTGAGGGCAATACGATGCCTTAAGGATTGCAGAGGTCGAGACTCGAGTGAAGTTCAGCATAGAATTTACGTAAACTTCTTCTTCAGGGTCTAAATTATCGCACTCAGCTGGCGTGTTTTGGGCGCTGGATATTCGAGTAAAGCAAGATGTGGTCAATCGACACGGTTTAAGAAAATCTATTTTATGTTAGAAAAGTTCTGATTGACTTCATCCCTACTGTTCCAGTGGGTTGAAGGGCTGAATGAATGCAAACATGAAATTCGAATGCGAACAGAACTTATGCTTCGTGGATCTACGACAACATCTTGAGGAAGATTTCTCGCAGGCATTGGTTGAACCTAAATTACTTATATTTCACATACTTTGTGAGAAGCTGCTCGGCATTTCAGCCCTCATCGAGTGACGTCAAAAGCACTTGCCATAAATATTTTGACAGCACCGAATCCATCATAGAGAAACCGGTATTTGGCGGTGTCGACGACGTCGTTAGCAACTTGTTAGGTTATCTAGTCAACCATGGCGCCATGGTGCGTCCTAATCCTAGCACTTACCGATAGAGGGACAAACTTTGGGCCTCTGCTGTTGTCGTGGGTACTTCAAGTAAACTTCGAGTAACTCGAGTTATTTAGAGGACTGTCCTTCATGCTGGAGAAATTGGTGCCGGTCAGATAGATATCATTTTACCCATTTTGTTGTAATATTAGTTCCTGGAATGTTTTCAAGTTTAATTGCGAATTGGGATGAACTGGGCGTTTGAAAGTTTCAGATAAATCGAGAAAAAATGTCAACTTGCGCGCCATTGTGGATAGTTTATGTCATGAAAGCTCCTATTAGATACTTGGCCGAATACAAATCTTTCATATAGCCTTGTTGCGTAGGGGCGAATATGTTATTGTCTTCGAAACAGGTGACAACGTACGTAAGGATGTGTTCAAGATTGTACATGCACTGCATGTGAGGGGCTTTGGGTGAACGTTTGAGGGTTTGGAGGGATGTGGAGGTACCCTCTGATGTGAAAGCAGGTATAACCTTTGCAATTTCCCAGTAATAAACGACCCGTTCGTTTCTAAAGGTGTTAAAATGCAATCATATCAAAAATTCTATTCAGAAAGGCGTAATAAATATGGCCTTATAATGAAACCATTTAGCTGCACTGTTTTTCTCTAAAGCTATTAACCATTCTGATCATTGCAGTTTTACTTCACAACGAACCAGTACCCTCAAGGAAAAGCCATGTTTGCGGTGGACTCGATATTGTACAGCGGATGTGCCCTTCCGGGTGAGTAGGGAAGTGAAGAAAAGGGCTTACTGTTTTCTGGCACTTGTCGACTGGCTCTTTTCACTTACTGTTGGTTATCTATTCGACTTGGTGAATGCGTGAGGGAGGACTGCTGCCATGCTTCGATAATAAATTTAATCTGATATATCGAAGCCTTTACTTGCCTCGAGGATGTCAGATAAGCTGTCTCCTTGGAAAAGAAACGCTTCTGGCATCACGATACAGATAAATTCAACATATACCCAATCGTATTTAGGGCAGTACTGTTTCCGTCCACTTATCTCGTTCCTTTGGCTCTGGCTTGACATTGGTAGTTTGACGTTCGTGATCTTAGTTAACAGCCAAGTGTCGCTACAGTAGAGCATATGTTTCCTGGACAATAATCTCAAGCCTAATAGCAGCATTAGCTAACTTAACCACAGATCAAGTCTCTTAAAATTAGACAAAAACAATATGATTTTTAATTTCGCGCATTCATAGAAGTTTCATAAATTCTATTTCCCACAGAGCATACGAATGAACAGGCATTAAAACCTTCTGGTTGGAAACACATTCAATGCAGCACGTAATTCGTGCCCAAAAAGTATTTTTGATGCCTGGTGCAGCTACATAAAAATAAACAGTGCTGCTTATTAAAAGCATTTTATCGTTATACTGATGATCAATTACGAAGAGCCGCGCCAAGGTGGCGCAGTGGTTACGGCGCTCGAATACTGTTCCCAAGGATGCGGGATCGAATCCCGGCCTCGGCGGCAGCTTTGTGTAGGGGGCGAAAAGCAAGGTGCCCGTGTGCTGTGTGATGTCAGTGCACGCTAAACAACCCCAGGTGGTCGACATTTCTGGAGTCCTCCACTACGGTGGGTCTCATGGCTTGATTCGCTTTGGGACGTTAATCCCCACAGAGCAAACAAACAATTACGAAGAGAGTAGTCTGCCTTGTAAGTGCATCTGTTCATGTAATCTCTTGTTGCGCTCTACAGCTAAGCAAGAGCAGTGTCCAGATGGCAACTTCCACTGCGCTAACGGCGCCTGCATCAACTCGTATGACCGCTGCAACTACGTTGACGACTGTGGCGACAACAGCGACGAGACTGAGTGTGGTGAGTGCGGCATTTCAACAGACTGGTCTCTTATCTAGTTCTTGCCATCTATGAAAGCCACGAAAGATGTGAAATCATTACGTTGATTCTATGCTCCCAATGCATGCTAGAACAAAAAGCTGGCCCGCACGAGAACGTCAGTTATCGCTATCCTGCTTCAGCAACTGCCACAGTACGAGCACTACCACAGAGGAAGCGATTAGAATATATAGACCAACACCGATCTGGGACGTAAGCACGATGCGGTTGCGCTTCCATCGCAAGCGTGGTCCGACTGGGGGTGCAAAATAGGCTTAGCGCGCATAGGAATACATGAAAGCGAAATATTCCAAACCAGTTTTCTAATTTGACGGGTCATCTAGTGATGTCGTTATTCGGTACAGAGCAACAATGAACGCCCTGGAATAGATCGTGCAAGTGTGAAATCTCATTACCGAGGCGAAGTATTTTTAAAACACCGCGAAACGTATCGGGGTGCGAGTTGAGAGGGCTGCCCAAAGAAATACATGTAAACACAACTTACCGCAACATTTTGCTGGGTTCAGCAGGGTTGAACCCTTCTCATTTTTTGGTGAACGTCTTGTACGACGCCCCGACGTCATGTTGCATGACACACTGCATCCTCTGGCAAGTAATGCAAGTCTGACGACTTGAGAGACCGCTCACAGCACGATAAACGGACCGCGCACAGTTGCAGACGACCATGCACCACCCGCTGTCGCTAGCAGACGCTCCGGAGCTGGAGGCGGCCGCGGTGGGTATCGCCAGCTACGCTGTAGTCTGCTGCAATGCGCGAATCTCGTCGGTTCATATTGCATGGCTTTTAAGAACTGCTTTTTAAATACAATTCTGTCTAGCACGTATCACTGGAGCGACAGTATTGTCAAGCTTATTTACCCAATGCGGCAGCATACCAGACTGTAAGCAAAACCGCGATTCGCTACACCCAGCTTGCCTTTTGGTGGTGTCTGGATTCATAACACAGGTTATTCGGGGAGTTTTAAAAGTAGACTGCCTCCGTAATGACGCAGCATACTTTATCACACACTTCTTCAAAGTGCTGGTCAACATTTAACGACCAGCCACCACTTCTGATGCTTTGCGAAATGAGAAAAATGTTCCGGTAAGTTGTGTTTACATGTATTTCTGCGGGTCGCCCTCCCAACTCGCACCCCAACGTCTTTCGCGGTGTTTTAAAAATACTTCGCCTCGGTAATGAGATTTCATATTTTGACGATCTGTTCTAGGATGTTCATAATTGCTTTGTATCGAATAACGACATAACAGGAGCCCCGTGAAATGAGAAAACGGCTTCGGAATATTTCGGTTCCATGTGTTCCTATGGACGCTAACCCTAATTCTCACCCCCAGTCGGCTGTGGCACCGCGAGTGCCCTCTTTGTTTGTAAACACGGTGTTGCTCTATACAAACGTACTGTAATGAAATTAAACTATATCTTTTTAAAGACCAAGTGCTGAATTCAGTGGCCAGGGGCTTAGCATTTGTACTTCATATCAGGTTTAGCCGCATCAAAGGGGAGTGCTAGACCGCCAGCACCGAGATCTTGAAGGTCGTTGTGGTCTTAGTGCGATTACCGGCGCCTCCCACGGGGGTGAAGTGTCTGTCGCCAGGGGCCTCGGAACAGTGTTGATACGGTTGTCCCATGCCATGATCTGCTGCCCTTGCGTGTTGTCTTCTAGTCGGGCTCGCATTCTTATTTTTGCTTCTCTTATAATGTCTTGCATGGGTGGTATGCTGACCAGCTTACCTCCTCGCTTCCTCGTGTGCTTAGGAAGCCCAGTAATGTTGCGTAGAGTGGCCCTGTGTAGCTTTTAGATGTCTTTTAGGTCGCGATCAGAGCAAGCCAACACGCTTTTGTGGCTGCCGCGTGCGCGGCTGCGTTTCCCCCATCCGTGCCAGTATTTCCCGGTCTCTATATAATTTGAATTTCTTTTCCAACTTCCCGCATTCGCTTAAGCCTCTTTCTGATGTCGTGGGCACTGCGTCGTCTGTAGTTGTTGCAGTCGGCTCTGCAGTCGCTGCGTATAAGTCAGTTAAAATTCGACATCACTGAAATTATTTCTTGTAACTGCAGCTATATTAATGTTGTTTATGGATCCCCATATGCAAGCAACTCGGCGTGTAAAATTGTTCCTCCAAGTAGGTGGCACGTGTGTTGTCCGTGTGTTGGGGCGCTGGCTCACACATTCATGCCACACTACGTACAACGCCTCACCCCCAACTCTATGGCTAATCCGATATTCTTAAATCCTTACCAAACAATGCTCACTACAGGCTCCCCTGGCAGAGCGATGATGCACTATGTACGCAACAAAATAAAACACGACTGCAGACTTAGGTTATATGAAGCAAAACTAACGCCGGTGTTTGGCAACACTAAAGGGCTCACTCGACAACAAGAGGTAATTCTCGACAAAGTAACAGCAAACGCAGCCTACACACCACACATACTTGACAAGTGCTTTCTCGGCAGACAAGAAATACTCAAACACAACATATACTCCCACTATCAGGAACAGTGTACAGCAGTCCTAAAACATCTTATAAGGCAATTTGCAACGTTTTCACGAAGAAGAAACAAAATTACGCATATTCCAAACGACCGCATGCCCACCCTAGCAGATCAGAGTCTATTAAGCACCGCAACACAACATTCAATTGCTACATACAGCAGTGAGAGCCGCCTGCTTTGAGAAGTGTGAGAGAGGTAGACTTAGAGCGCGCAAATATTCAGCTCCGATTAATCCCTGGATGTCTTTTAGCATATTAAACAGTTTAAGAAGAAACGTTAACCTCTATCTGTTCAGTTCAGTTGTTCAGTCGTGTCCGACTCTTCGTGATCCTATGGACCATGTCACGCCACGCTTTTCGGTCCCTATCTTCCTAACATCACATAACTTCATCTGCAGCGCCTCGAAGATAACATCTAACCATCGCATTCGCTGCCTATCCCTTCACCTGCGACCATCAACCTTTCCCAACATCAAATCTTTCTCCAGCAACTCCTCTCTTCTCATCAGATGACCAAAGTAGCTGAGCTTTACCTTTAGAATTTGACTCTCCAATGAGCAATCAGGGTTTACGGTCGACAATATCGGCTGATTTGATCTGGCAATCCAAGGAACTCTCAAGAGTCTCTGCTAGCACTACAATTCAAACGCGTCAATTCTTCGGCGGTCAGCCTTCTTCACAGTCCAACTCTCGCATCCATACATCACAACTGGGAACACCATAGCACGAGTCATACGGATCTTGGTTGGCAGACTAAGGTATCTGCTCTTTACTAGGCGGTCAAGGCTAACCATGGCTCTCTTTCCCAGAAGCAGGCATCTCCTAATTTCATGGCTGCAGTCTCCTTCCGGGGTAATCTTGGAGCCCAAGAAGAGAAAATCGGTCACAGCTTCCACTTTTTGTCTCTTGATGCTCCAGGACTTGACAGGGCAAGACGGCATTATCTTTGTCTTTTTTAATGTTCAGTTTAAGCCCAAACTTTTCGCTCTCTTCTTGTACGCGCTTCAGAAGTATCTTGAGTTCCACTTCACTTTCTGCCATTAAAGCGGTATCATCCGCATATCTAAGGTTGTTGATACATTTTCCAGCAATCTTCACTCCAGCTGAAGACTCGTACAGACCGACGTTCCTCATGATGCACTCTGCATATAGGTTAAATAGGCAGGGCGACAGTATGCAGCCTTGCCTCACACCTTTCTCAATCGGCAACCAATCAGTAAGACCATGCCAAGTTCTGACGGTGGCCTCTTTAACCTCTATAAAAAGAGCAAGAAGCAACCACTTAACATGAGACTTCTAGCACGCTATAAGAATTATTCTAACGTATTAAGCATGCTCCTCACAACAGCTAAGAAAAAGTACTATGAAAGAGAGATAAATCTAGCTTAAAATGACGTTAACAAGATGTGGAAAATTATGAAAGCCTTCCTAAACAGAACCACCTCAAAAGTTTCCATATCTACATATACTTCAGGCAAGAAAACGTATAGCCACCCGGTAGACATTGCTGAAGCGTTTAGTGATTCTTTTGATTCACCTTCAGGTAATTCAAGCATTGCTACAAGTCAAACATTTCAACGACCTCCCCATAGCATTTTCCTTTTTCCTGTGTCACCTGATGAGATCTGCAAAATAATACGCAATCTAAATGACACCAGTCCAGGTCTGGATAATATACATTCTTCTCATATAAAGATGATTGCTCATCTCATTTGCGATGTTTTCGCTCACGTCATTAACCTGGTGTTCGATCAAATCCGGAATTTTTGCCACAGCGTTGAAAAAAGAAAACAGGGAGATAAGCATAACATTTCCAATTTCCGCCCACTCGCTATTCTGTCATTTTTCAGTAAAATAATCGAAAAAGCCATTTTTGTCCGACTGAACAACTTTTTATCAAAATTTGACATTCTCTCGCTTAACCAATTTGGTTTTAGAATGGGATTCTCTACTGAATTAGCTGTGATCGCTCTCACGGATCAAATTAAGTTCCTCATTGATGCGGGTAACATCACTGGTGCATTATTCATCGACCTCTCCAAAGCATTTGATTCCCTTAACCATACTATTCTATTCAATAAGCTTGACGCTATCGGAATACCTGGGCCTGCCCTTACTCTAATCAAAAGCTATTTTTTCGAAAGAAAACAAACAGTATTCATATCAGAGACATATTCACAGTACAAGGCTACTACATTGGAGTTCCTCAAGGTTCACTTCTTGGTGCTCTCTTATTTCTATTATACATAAGTGACCTCCCTATGTGCCTTAATAATTCTGTTTTCTTTATGCAGATGACACGACTATCTTAACCTCGGGTTCACACGTAAACAAGGTGGTAGAAAAAGTGAATGATAATGAAGACATTGTATTCAGCTGGCGCTGGGATAATATGCTGTTCGTTAATGCATCCAAATATAGTTTTATAGTTTTCAGCTCACCTCATAAAATTATCTGCGAAACCCCGTATGTTACCAACGCCTCAAACTCTATCATTGCTTCTGATCATGTGTCATTTTTATGTGCGGAACTTAGTAAACATCTAAACTCACATCACATCTATTTCTCGCAAAATGGCTTATGGCATTAGAGTACTAAATAAAGTTCGCCCGTATTTTGATATTCCCACGCTCATTTCTCCATATTACTCGTTCAACCACACTCAAATTCAGTACCGCATTTCATCTTGAGGAAACACGTACCCTGCGCATTTATCTTCCCTGCAAATTATCCAAAATCAAGCTACACGTATTATTACTTGTAGTCACCGCTCATAAAAGGCCCTTCGTTTGCTCCAATCGCTCAGTATTCTTTCTGTGAACAAAATAACCGACTACCGTTTATGTATCCTAATGTATAAATCTGTTAGAGAGCTACTTCCATTTTCTATAACCACCAATGATCAAATACCGCGTCGTACCGACGCACGTTTCGCCAATAACAATACCTTCTTGCTGCCTAAACCAAACACTAATTACGAGAAACAAACAGTCCGATTCCCTGGTACTACTCTTTGGAATTCTTTACCAGTAACTATCAAACAATCATTAACTATTTATGCCTTTAAATCCGCTCTTCGTCAGTTTTTACTATCACACTAATCGTATGTTTCAAGGTAAACTGTTCCATGTTATCCTTTATATCTTTTTATGAAGTGTTTCTTATGTTTTCATTATGTGATTAGGCGTGTAACCGTTTTGATTACAACAATATTGCCTGTAATAAATTCACATTTCGTTCACCCCATCCCACTGATGCGAAATATTGTATAAATTTTGCAACTGCTCCATATATATTTCTTTACAAAAAACATTATAGGAGGTCCCTTCCACCGTCCTTGACTTTGGGACCTCCTTCTGTATTCGTGTTTTGTTAATCTTTTACGTACAATAAACGAAACTCCTCTATAAGAAAAACAAACGAAAAACAGCTTCAAGAACCGCGAAGATCCCTTCCCTCCTAACTCCCTAACTACCCAAACAGCGGCCAAGAGCCATCCCTTAATTGAATTAAAGGCTTTATTAATTAATTAATACCTAATTTTCACATTTTTACTATCGTGGGCACTTGCACACGAATGTACAAACAGCGGCGGCTTGCCATATATAAGAATATTGCAGATCAGTCTTGAGCAGAGTTTATATTGATTTTCTTAATCTTGCTATATAAATAGTAGCGCAAGGCTGTAATCTCAGCATGAGTTGTACCGAAGTGGCGCTTTACCCCAATTATATATACAAAATCGTCGAAAAAGTTTGAAAGAAGAAGCTAATTGCATATTTGATGCTTAAAAAGAGGCTGCGGTTAAGTTTAATTACACCATGCACGGCATAGGGACAGTATGTCAATAGAGCCCCTCTTTTGCAAGCTCAAGGGAACGTTATGAAAAATATCCTGTATTGTACAGGATGCGCTGTGAAACGTATCCTGTACACTGCAAAATCTGAAGTGGAATAATGTGACAGCCTGAGCGTTGCTGCTGCACACTGTACTACATTGCGCATCCCTTGCAGAACTTATGCTGGCAACGCCAGAGCTCGTGACGCACAGTGGAAATTTTCTTTCCTCGACGCGCGGTTTGTTGCAGTGTTCCTGCAAGTGTGGGATTCGCGGTACGGTGTTGCTCCTGTATCGTTCGTAGCCAGGTGACACTCTAAAGCAACTTGACTGTCACATGACAAGGTCACGTGATACTCTTATATTCACATGACATACTTAATTAATCAAACAATAATCAGGACTTGGGGCTAATGAATATGACTCTTTTGAATAATCCCTGCCTTTGTATACTTCAGCACAGTACCCTTCGAATCATGTGTGGCGACGTCACCATTTGATGACGTCACATCTGGCAGCACCGTTTATGGACATTTCCGGGGCTAACATAGCATAGTACGGCTTTCGCCTCACAAATTCGCGTCACAATCTTTGAGAGAAACACTTTCCAGTATCACAATTTTATATGCAGCAGTAATGCTGGCACATTTGCTACGCTGTTATGTAAAAAGGAGACTCATATTTCTAGCTCTGCTTAAAACCATCGCTTTGTGATATCTTGATCCTCATACGCGTTTGCTCATATGGAGAGTAAATGCGTATGAGGTATACGGTATACGGTAAACGGCGTATACGGTATTTACCATCTGCAGTGTTGTTGGGTGACCTTCTAATGGTGATGAAGCTTGCTCACAAAGGTGTGGAAGAGATCCCACCACCTGCTGGAGACACCATACCTCCGCAGCCGTGACAATTGAAAGGGGCTTTTGTTTCAAGGGACGTCATGGTCTGTTAACGAACGCATGAATGTAGCGAGGTTACAGATGTCGCTGACTTCGATTACAGCTGTTAACACACAAGGTATAGAAAATGTGTTTAATCCCTCGTGTTGTCCGTATTTTCAAGTGGAGCTGTCTTCATCATTAATAACATCGCCCAATCAGTTACCAAATCAACTTAGTTATTAGGCCCCTAGCAAGACCAAGCACAAGAGCATATCGGTGAATAAAAGCTGTATTTATATGTTTTACGCGTCCAAACGTGTTGGTTAATATAGGTCGTTTTAGTGCTACGCCTAATGTATTAATAAAGCTGTCGCTTTTTCATGACAGCTTATGGACACCTATTTCCCCTATCGACGTTCTGCCCGTCATTTTTGTTTCAGGTGGTTTCCACTCATTTTATTTGAACTATTGACATCGCTATTTGAAAGGTGCAGTAAAGGTTCCTTTCTAATGGGAATGATATCTAAAGACCATTCTCTGTAATTATTGTGACGCGATTTGAGTTTAACTGTAGATGCCTGTATAATTATAGCGACATAGATAAGCTTGACTATGTGACCAGAAGAAAAAAATGCCGATGCCGATGCGAGTTGTTTGAACCGAATGCGAGTAAATGTTAGAGGCTTACTGTTTGCTAGAAAAGGTTCCACGCAGGAAGCAAATTTCCACTCTGAGTTTGTGTAAGCAATACAATATTTTCTAGAAATTAAAAACAAAAATCACGGAAGTACACTACAAGACTCAATCGGCTAAAAAGGGATATACATAGGACAGATCAGTTGAAATGGGTCGAACGAAGACATGCAACACGAATAAGATTATGCAACTGCTCTGATTACAGGCGACCACCGACTAAGCTGCAGCTTCGACACGTCGTTCTGTGATTGGGCGCCAGAGGCGCCATCAGGAGGAAACTGGGCTTTATGGACGCTGAGCAGTCCCTCATCGTTCCTCTCAGCGGGGCCAACGCGTGATCATACAACAGGCACTCACGAGGGTACGCATTTTTTTACAACCCTATAAAAGAACGTCAGCTGCATGACCAGAACATTAAGGAACTTTTCCAAAATGAATATGACAAATTCAGTTCAGTAGACAAACAAACAACACCTGTCCTGTATGCCTGTTTGTGACTATTTGTGAGTGTCTTTTTGTTGCGCTATTAACCTTCCCTTTATATGACAAACTTCTTTTTACAATTCCTTCTCTTGGTTTGAAAATGCCTCTAGCATATTTACCACTAAAAGCGATTTTATTGTTCACTACAGCAAAGGTTCTGCAGGCGCCCTATCTCTTTGGGAGCTGCAGCGACGAGCTGCAAATAAAGTTGCTCTCTCTTTATGTTTGCGAGCCTCGAGTTAAGACATATTTGCTCAATATTACTACCTAAATTTCTGACCATTTCTTGAGTAGTGTAAGATTCATGGTATTAAAATGACTCAGTTTAAGGTGTATAGTTTTCGTCCGTGTTTTGGTAGTACTGATGAAGGGAAGAGGGGACGAGGTATTTGCAAAAATTCGGCACAGCAGTGGCAGGACGCTATGAAATGTTTGCTTTCTAAAGCCCAACATGTTGCTCAATACTGAAAAGTAAAAGAAAGAAATGCACTGGAAAAAACCCCTTCTAGTGGGGACATTATTTGTTTTACTCTTCAGACAGGGTGATCTGGTCGAGCAGCTTTAGAATGACGTTCAATGACCAAGCAGAGGTTTGCTGTTTTTATACAATACTAATCGACTGAAGTTTAACTTACACTTTCTGAACAGCTTGCCCTCAAAGACTCAATTACAGAGCGAATGTCCTGCTACTTCATGCACATCCCAGAATTTTGCTGGGTTCTGACTTGTTAACCTTGAAACTATACCAAGGTCAAAACTAACCACACTCTAAAACTAACAATATATGCCATGTGTAACTGTAATTGAAAACAAAATGCGCAACATCTGCCACGCGTTTGGTGACTCCTGAACCGCCCCCTAAGTGATGGGAAGGAATGAGGGATAAAAGAAAGAGTAAAAGGAGCTGTAGTGGGGGCCTACGGAATAATGTAAACCACTTAGCATCTCTAAAGTTCACTACAATCGTGATCTTTCCCAGCCCACAAACGCCTTTTCGTTTCACCTCCATCAAAACGCGAAACGCGCAGCCGTCCATATTTTGTGAAATAAAAGTGCAGGAAATAGGACCCCACTAGAGAGGTTGCGGGAACACCTGAGGAGTGAGAAGATTGGCTGCTAAAAACGAGGTTTACCCTGGCCAGAATATCGCCAACATAGAAGCTTGTTTGCAAAACCAGTTACAATAGTACTTTCGACAGGTATAACTAGGTTAAAGTAGGGTTAGACGGCGCAATTTTTTATTGCTGCAGGAGTCTCATTGTACATTTTTGTTTTGCTTGTTTTACACCACCAAGCAGCCATTCTTTGTACCCGTACAAATATTTTACCGATAAAGAGTACTCCTAGCTAGATGCGCCCGCAGTGTACAAGTTCAATGAAACGTTTTTTTTTGCACGGTGCACGAAGTGCACCGTGCTCCTTGTGTTCGTGGGATCTGTACATTACACTATGAGTTTGGGTTCATGGTTCTGTCTGATACCACTTGTCTAGGCGAATAGTTTTCCAGGAACAAATTTAGCTTCCTTTTCCTCGAAACGTCATAAACAAGAAGAAAGAAACGATACACACTGACCGCTTAGTTAAGAAGAATAATATCACTACATGAACTTAAAAGTACGATTACCGACTTTTTACGCGTGCTTTGACTCACCGTGATGATACGAGTGTTTGGCATAGCTTTTTAATTCTAAGTTATTACACCGCCCTTATATACAGTGCAAAAGTACCCTCCTGATAATGCGCCAGGTGTGGCTGTTTGCCGCTCCTTTCGCGGTCCGATACCTGCACACCGTGCTGTGGACGGCGTTTGTAATGTCTCAAAAATGTTCTGCATAGTAATGGAAATTTTTTTTTTTTCATGTTGTAGCACTGGATTCCATTTCAAATGTATTTTCATCGTTTAGAAGCGATTCTTAGGAGGCCTAATTCTGCACATATTTCTGTTTGTGCTGTATTCCAGGGAAATTTCTCATATTCAAGTCAAGTTTGTCAAAGAGAAATGCTACTATTGTCGGCCCTACACTGAAACATAAGCAAATGTGCATGGTAAGTACCCAAATATCTCGGTTTCTGACTCTAGGGTAGAAAGAAAGAGGATGGCTGCACAGTATGAAAGAGCACTGATGAACTGTTGAGGGGGAGCCTCCATTCGCAAGCCGAGCCAACGTTTCGGTAAGGGGAAGTGTCTACGTCTGGGCAGCACGATCCACACTGTCGGGTGTTTAAATACGCTTTCGCTTCGAAGAAGAAAAGCTAGGGAGGAGTAGGAAACATAGTGGGTAGAAAGAAGTAGGGCAAGGAATGAAAGAATGTATCTTGCGTATGAATTTCTGAGCCTGGAAGCGCTGGCCTGAACAAGAAAAGAAAAAGCGGCAGCAACAAAAAATACTACAGTGCATTTTCGATGTTGAATCATCACCCAAACAGGTCCAAAGTTGACACGCATTTCTTGACAGGGGACAGACATTCCGAAGAGTCCTGATAATTTGTGTTCTTACTCAGCGGTACACTTTATCCGGGCCCATAAAATCAAGAACTGTGGGGCGTTGATCTTCTGGATTATGGGATAAGAAATGAATATTTTTTTTTATTATTCTATTTCACAAGACGGCTTCTTGAAAGTCTACGAGAGGCGACAAAGAAGCAGGTTGATATCCTTTTCCAGATAGCAGCAGTAGTGCGTGTATGTGTGGGCGGGGGAGGGGGGGGGGGGGGGGGGGAGGCACAATTCTCGGAGTTGTCAGTCACCTACTGCAAGTCAAGGGTCGCTTCCCATGAAAGACCCTTGTATGCAAAAATGAGTTGAGTATGTATAGATTCAAGAGTTGCACATATATCGAGTAATGTATTGATTCGTGCCTAGAGGGCTGAGACAGAAGAATTAAGGAAGATATGAAGGACAAACAAATTTTAAGGTTATTTTGGTGCGCCAACTACTGCGTGAAGGCTCACGATCTAGAGGTAGACATGAGACGGAACAACTCAGACCTAACATTGGAAGCATTTCAAAACAGCTGCACTGATCTCAAAGTTTATCCAGGTGCTCCCAGAGCATGGAGCTTTGCGCTTCCTAGATTGCGCCTTGAGCTCTTGGCGGGTGATTAGTGTTGTACTTAGCAGCCTCTAGCGAACAAGTAGTTCCTACCTTATGCATCTCACCGCACCAAGACGGTAAAAGGCGATATTACGAGGGGGGCGTTACTGTCCGCTTCTAACAAGGTATAATGCGAAGAATTTTAATCCGGTTCAGTAGGATTCTGGGAGCTGAAATTCCTAAATCTTTAATATGTACTAGATAGCGTAACGCGTAGCGGTGAAGAACAAGCGGTGGAGAGGAAACGAAGAAACTACTCAAAGAAGCAAGTTTTCCTCGGCACCCTATATCCATTGGCTTGATCCAGAATCTCATGAATGTTGGACGTATACAGGACATTCTAATCATTCCTACTGTTCCAAACAAACCAAAAAGCACGTGTACGCGGGTGATGGCAGGACAATCCAAGTGAGAAAGTGCGCCTCAAACGAGGTTCTCTGAGTGTACTAGTGCGCTGTGTATTGGACTGCGCTCTTCTGTTGGAAGAATTATTTCGGACAGACAAGAGAGCATGCCGCAGCAATAGCGTGTTGATCTGGCACCAACGTTGCGCTGCACTGTAAGTACAGTATGATATGCAAAGAACAAAAAGTCCCAGCCTACCTTCATAACCTGCAAGGTTGGAAAATGTAAAAGAAAAAGTTGAGGCGAGAGCTCTTAGAAGCTTAAGCTATAAAGATTTCTGGTGAACAATGCTTTCTTCACCACGCTTTCTTTATCCCTGTTGATGGAGGAAATTGAGCTCCTACGCAAAATGGCAGTCCGATGTAGTGAAGAAAGAAGATAAGTGCAGGTAGATGAAGTCGAAACTGCCGCGGTCTAGTGCATTCAGTTTTGATTGCAGCATCGTCCTTGTCTCTGTGTTCGTTCCTTCTGTTTTGTTTCGATCTGAAGCGCTTTCAAAATGACGATTGGGCTCCTTCACCGTCCGTATACGCATCTGAAAGAACAAAATCTGTCTTCTGTGGAATTATGTGCTGATGTGGATTTGCGTCTGCACTCTGCAAAAGAATCATTCCAGCCAGAGTTAAGTAACAGCTTCCTTTGATGGCGAATAAATTAAACGTGCAAATGGTTCTTTGGGTGGGAACTTTTAAGCATGTTTCTTTCCGAGATTATTCACTAACTTTCAGCTGTTGCTTCGTTCTGCCAGCAAAGATAAAAAAAAATGAATTTATTATTCGTGTAATAAGTGTGAACAACGAAGAATTAATTCCGGGCAGGTCATGCGCCTTTCCAGAGCTCCCAGTTGGTTTTGCTGGGCTAGCTAGGATAGCCCTCGAGTTCTTAAGGCTTGATTATATTTAGCTGCGACGCTTAGCTTTGACTGTTTTGCTAAATGAGTATGTTAGTGCCTTGTTTTATTGTGGTCTTCTAGAACACGATGCAATTATTTATAAAAAATGTCTTGCTTTTCTCAATGTAGACCTTTGCCTGCACGAATGAACAACCCACCATAGAGCTCTGTACGTTTAGTTGCAGTGCCAATAGTAATGGCAATTGAGGGGCAATGAACTCTTTATGCTATTATCATTTAAAATCCTAACAATTAAAAGCTGGCTGCATTTTTACTCCACCAAACTCTTGAAGGCGGTATGTTCTTCGGGCTTCCCTTAGTTCTTCGCCTAGACCAAAGTGAATCACTGAGCAATGTTTACTGCACGCTGGAGTAATTCCACAGTAGCCATGCGAAAACAAGCTGCCCTCGAAGCGTAAATGTATGCGTCAGAGAGCTTATGTTGCAGAAAAATGCTGCTGGAGAATCTGTTATGTTAACATCATGAATAATATTGCTGATAGTGCATCCGCTCCTACTTCTGTTGTCCCCAGCTATCTACTACAAGTATTTAGCACTTCACCAACTGAAGACTGAAGAATCCGAGACTGATGAAATTGTCTTTTATGATCTCTTGCAGATTACATTTTTTTACACAGTCCAAGGCAGCAGCGAACCGATGCTTTCACTGAATGTACGCACAGTTAAAGACGGACTCTGGAAACCTGTGTGGGAACAACGGAGGACAACCGAATTCTTTCATTTTGTGGCGGCGAGCGTTATACTTCAACAGAGTGAACCATATCAGGTAGGAGCATAAGAGCTAGTTTCTTTATTTCTTTCCATCCTTTTTGGCTCTTTTTCGTTAAAAGAACCAACCGTTTCTGGGGGAATATTTTGGCTAACTGGCGGGAAGGTCGTCATTAACCCTGGAAATAACCTCCATGGCTATATAAACAGTGTGGGAGAATGAGTTCGATGCTTCCTTTTAATGCCCTAATAAACGACGTAAACATGGGGGCGGGTAAAAGCCCTTACACGGTTGGCCTCGGCCCGTTTTAACGCAGAAAAATGCGTCTTTAACAAGGCAAGCATGTGGTGAGGAACTATCCGATCTGCATTTACAAATTTATTTGGCCTAGGCTCCTACTGGCTTTTTTGGCAGATTTACGTTCTTTGGCGTAAAAGTCGACAGCGCTCGAACCGCCACCTCGGCCGCTTGAAAGAGGCCAACACACAGCGAAAGCAAAGAAAGCATCGATAAATGGGTTTATTTTCTTTACGAATTTAAGTTTGCGCAACAAAGTATTACTTAATCATTCTGTGGCAGAAAAATAGGTTATTCCAAAATAAAAGGAACAATATCCGCATGCTTCTGGTTATATGCGAACGTACGATCTTAGAATTTTGCGTGCCTCTGTGTGGGACCAGCTTAGCCACAACGAACGGTTGGCCAATTTTTTCTACTTTTGGATATCATATGTTGTGCTAAACACCACCTCTGCAGTATTCACAAGCCGCACTCTCATCCAAAGAGGTCGCAGTAGTAAATCCTCTTTCACATGGAGTTTAACAAGGAGGGTGCGAGCTGCGCAATAACCCCCGTATCCTAGCAGCGACATGTGGTTATTTTAACACGCGAATGATCCCGTTCTCCAGGAAACTCAGGGCCTGTTGTTTGAGCGAAATGTCCCTAGCACACTTTTCACATGTGGTAGTCGGCAGGTGACATGGGCGGGCAGCGACGCGCTGGATGTATGTGCGTCTTCATGAGACGGCATGAAGTGCGTGAGCTGGGAAGAGCTCTTCACTGAAAGTGAGAGGGCATGTTATATTGGTATCTTGAATCCAAGTCACACAAGCTGCTGCTATGTCATGTAGCCACATTCTTGGGTCTTTATTAAAGCTTGGCTTTATATCTGTCAGATGGTCTTTAATATACTGCGGTAGTTGCGACTGCAAGGTAGTGACTATGTGTAAGGTAAATAGATCCACATATTAGGCGGTTGAGTACCAAAGCGTATCTACGTGGAGGAGGATCAGCAGGCGGAGGTAAAAATTGGAGAGCAAAGGATGGCTGATTTGCCATAAATTATTCCAAACGTTAGGAGCTTCCCTGGCTTTGTCCGAACATGAAATAATGCCTAGAGAGCAATAATTATTAGTCAACGCACATGTCTGAACTTTCACTTCAGTGATGACTGAAGTGTATGGCTGCTTTCAGTGCAGTAGGTATGCACTGTGTCCTTAAGGAGCCTGTATGTAGTGGAAATGATTACTTAGCGAAAATATTTAACTTCTTTGTTTGTGTTCGCGAATGAAACTCATAAAATAAAACCAATGAGTATATCTCGCTCAAGCGCATGTGACGTCAATGTATGTCTGCAAATCATGAGGTCGAAAATACTTAAAAGCCTCTCAATGCTAGGATCGTATCCTTTCATTCCATGCTTCCTTCATGACTTCCCCGATGCTGCTTATAGCGTGTCTATACATATTTCGCAGAATAAAGCTGCCGCTTGCATTGCATTTCAAAAAATATGTACCTTTTACTTTTTCGAAAGATCGGCTTCACTGCAGAGCACAGAAAAGCCCGAAAGCAAGGCTACGTTGCGATTGATGACGTAACCTTCTCGGAGAGCTGCAAACCGCACCACGAAGGTGAGATCTTATACGTGGTGATAGCTGGGTATTGACGTACAATCGTTTGCCCAGACGTGAATACATAAAGGAGCAAACTTATATTATTGCCTATGAGGCAGATCAAGTTGTTCCTTCACAAACTGTTTCTCCTGTTCTGTATGAGAGCCTGGACAGCTATGCTAGTTGGGCTCTATCGATTCAGTTTGAAAGGTTTTGTACAAGAAAGTATTGTTGAAAAATGGTGGGAAATCCTTCAGAGGCGAACTTACTATTCCCGGTTGTCAGTATAATATACGTTAGGAGGTGGGACAATTACAGGCAGTGTTGCTACTACAGCTACAGTTTTATGGGTCATTTGCTAATATAGGGAGGGAATGTCTTGTTTTTGCAAAATGGGTAACCGCTGGTACAAAAATACATGCCCATGGCTGCAGTATATAAAGATCTGCGAAACTTCATTTTCGTAACCGCTCCATGGTTTCAGCTCGCCTGTGACATCAAAAGAGATGGCTATGCTCGCCGCCAACCTGAGAGCGTATGCCATGGATAATTGTTTTCTCATCAGTAAGGAAAGCAGCCGTAACTGTTACAAATTATAGCGTTTCCACATATTATAGATTTTTGGATAGAGCCCAATTAATTGTAAAGTTTTAAAAGGCTGCCATCAAGGCGGATTTGATTTTTACTCTTTTCATTCACTAAAATATTGTTAAAAACTGGTTCCTATTAATTTACGAGACAATTTATTTTTTTATTAAGACATGGTGTCGCTGTTAACAGAGTAAGCGGAATATAAGTTTAGCGTGATTCTCTCACTGTTATCTTTGGTGGCCAGAAAAGCTCCAAATAGACACATACTATAAAAGAGTCATGGGACGTCTAATTGTGTGTGGGGCCGCAATAGTCAACGTTATGCACATTTTAACTAGTAAACTTGCGGCTTTATATCGCAGCAAGTTCTTGAGGTGAAAATCCGTTTCTTACTTTTTTTCTTCAAAGGAAACTTATAAGAAGTTTAGACGAATAACTCACGTATCGGAACATGTTCGCGATACGTGAGTATATCGTCTACACTTCTTATACGTTTCCTTTGAAGAAAAAAGCAAGGAACGGATTTTCACCACACGAATTTGCTCCGATAGGAAGCCGCAAGTTTACTCGTACACTCCGCCTTATAAAGCGCGGTTTGTTACAAACTGATAGGATATATATTACGATAGTCATGCACACTCTGTACATTCAGAATAAATGTAGCCAGATGGCGTGCTATCAGAACCAATTCATTGTATCATAAATGCAGACATCGGCTGTTTCTGTTCTTCGGAACCAAAATTCAGTAATTCAGATTGCATGATAAACACTGGCTCTGCAGGCTTGTATTTCTGAGCGCCCGTGTTTAATATGAGGTGTTGACGTTTATAAATGCTGAAATATGAAACTAAAAAGCCGCGGGCGACTCCCTATCAATGCACCGAGGATGCATCTTTAAATTTTTTTTTTTCCTTGTATACAAGGTGCGCAGAATGATAAAGTATTTCTTGACTTTCAGCGTTACCAATGTCGGACGTTTAAACAGTCAAAATAGTCACTTTTATTTGCGCGTGCACTAATCATGCTTGAAATTTGTGTTACATTGGTTGCATTTTGACTGAATCCTACTCAAGAGGGGGGAAAGGGGGGGGGGGGGACGTCACCATGCATATTTAGATGCGTCCATTAATATTTTTGCTGTTTTTTTAAGGTTGCAGCTAAATCTTTTGAGGCTTTTTGAATTGAAAGCCTAAGCTGCTACGTATCCTTTACCATTCTTCACTTTGGGTTGCCTGGTAAACACTTTCAATTTAGTTGCGTTCGCCTTTCTTCAATATTGCTTTTAGCAGAGGCTTGTAAGCCGGCTTTTTTTATTCTAAATCGGTTGACACGTTGGGGCGTGTTTCGTGCACTTGTATCGGAGAATTTAAGCTTTTTGCGTGGATTAGGAGACTCTCAAGACACTGGTGCTTGCACATTACAGTTATCACACAACACCTGCGACACGGCTCAAAGGTAACTATGCGCGTTAAAGCAGAACTACCGAACACCGACCAGACGCATTATATATAAATGTTTCCCGCCAAAAGCGCATTTCATGATGATGACGCAGCGCCGTATTGACGTTGCAGAAAACACTAGTTCTAATCAGTATTTTCTATTCAAGTGCTATTCATTATTTTTTAAAAACTGTGAAAGTAAACTCTGTTTCGCGCTATTAAATCAAGAATAACATTAGAAATACCATGCCCGTTGTACAAAACAAGCAATAAGTAGGCATGAGCAAGGTGATCAGGGCGTGTTTGGCGCCACTTTTAAAAGACATGTGGTGAGTGTCCGAGGATTACAATTATTGGACACATTTTCTGATAATGTCGGCAAATTTCGGCATTTAAATTGAAAAATGTAATTTTTAGCCATTCTGCCCTCTATCGCCCCTCGAGCTAACGACCTCTAACATGTGCACTGCCGCCACCAAGCGCGATTTTACATCTTTCGAACCCGACGTTACGGTTCCCCTTATGCACATTTTACAATCGCCGCAGAGGCATCGTCTTCCTCCAACGGCCACAGGCATTCAGTCGCAAAAGAAAAATGCGTGACAGCGTCAGCGCAACCCTTTTAACGGTATTTTTATTGGCATGACCTCTATGCTTCACAGCGCTCCCGCCGCCGTCAACAGTCCCTCCTTCTTTGTTCACGTGTGGCAAAGGGGAATTCCAGTGTGCGGATAGTGAAGAGTGCATTCCCCTGGCGAAGGTGTGCGATTTCAAAAGTGACTGCTCCAACGGCGCTGATGAAGCCCAATGCGGTAAGTCATGTGGGCTCGCAGTTAGCGAGTATTGCTTGATGGCATAAATAGTTTGGCTGGAAGGCTGAAAGTGCCTGCGAAAACCTAGTCGAAAAAAGAGTACTGGACAGTGTCAAAATTTCACGAAATACTCTGTAATATGTTGCAACGTCGGACCTTTCTGTAGTCCTTTAGATTTCTGTATGGTTGAAATTCTATGTTACGTTTCTGCTGTAACTACACGAAATTCTGATCTTACTGCAAACAATTCGTTTTAGCATATTGCGCTCTCAGTAAAAAACCGCACAGAAGTTTAGAAGGTATCCTTTCTGAGCTGCTTTTGATTACTAACTTCGGAAAAAACATCACGACCTTTGGAAGGAGAGCCTGTTAATAGGTCTTCCACGGAGTGTACGAATACATTCCGTCGCTTCTCGCGCCGACTCAGAAAACGAACTTCGTCTGTTGGAGGATATTTTATCAACGCTATCCCTCAAGCACAACAGCGACGTTTCCGTATTCGTCAGAAGATCCGGTGATCGGCGAAGGAGGGAGACCGTGTGATATATTAAAGGCCTACTCGCCCTTCCCCCGCCACACATCGCCTTCAGTTTCTCCTTCTTTTCCTTCTTACGTCTTTATCTTCTTCCGTGGGAAAGAGACGGGTATTTCTCTGTGCGCTGTGCAACCCTGCCACACGTGATTACACACAATCTCTTTGTGCTCTCTCTCTCTCTCTCGAAATTTCCCTTTTCCTGCCACGCTCATCATGAAGTGGAGATGAGGATTTCGCGCGTTTTTATCTTTCGCTCACTCACTCTCTCTTCCCCTCATTCTCTCAACATTGTAATCTTCCGACCATAGAACGTGGTTCTCAGAGGCCAGGAAGAAAACTCACAACAGACACTTTTTTCGTAATGGGGCATCCAATACCAACTCATTAACAAAAACATTAGTGACTGTCATGACACGATGGAAAGATTCCGCTCTTATTATTTCAACGTCACTATCTCGTGCAGAATAGAAATAGGTATAGTTGCCGGCCTGAAGAAAAAAAATGGAAAAAAAATGTTGGCAGCTCTGGTGATTAGCAATGGATGACAGCTAGCAGTTAAAGGCTCAGAATTTGACGCTACGTTTTGACGAGTGCTTTGCGCTGTGCATGACTGCAGTGCGACTCACGAAAAGTAATTTTGTACTCCATACGTGGCATAGAAATATGTCAGCCTGAACACATCACAGAAATCGCAAGTGATACGCGCACCAGTTTTGGATGTCTATGCAGCTTACATATGTATAGATGGTATAATTCACTGGCATGTTGTGTGTTTATTAGGACGCTTCTTGTAATGTTAATGCCGGAGGGAAAACAATCAGTAAAGAGTGCCTATAAACGTTTTATAGGTGCCTGCGAATTTTCAACGGACTTGTGCGGTTTGGCCAACGAGTATCCAAATGCTCGTCTCGGATGGAATTGGACTGCGGCAGCAGATGCGAAGCGCCAAGCGTTATTCCCGAACACTGACAGCCAACTGAATGAAAACGGCGCATACGCTGGTTATTATTTGTTGCGTCAAGGTAAGTAATTACCGAAACTCATAACCCATTATTAATTTGAAACCAGTGTAAAAAGAGTTTGCCCACATGCTGGTCCGAGGTCTTACTCTCTGGGATGTCTGTGACGTCTTGTGTGAGGGGGCCCTACAGTTCGATGGAGACATTAACAAGTATCAGAAGGTCTTTAACCATTTCAGTTGGAACAACACTTCTAGCCAAATGCACACAATGAACTCTCAATGAGAGTAGAGGAAGAATGAAGGGAACTGCCCACTACAGTCTTTCTCAATTCGCAGCTTTTAGGCAGATGACACCCGGATGTGTTTAGCCCTCGGTGAAATAAATGCGATGAAATCGCGGACTTGGTCCGCACTGCGTGGGCTTGCACTAGCTTTGGTGAACCGAACAAAAATAAGAATTGCTGGGTGACGCTGCAGCTCAAGTGGGAAGAACAAGACCAGCGTAAAGTGGTTTTGGCCATGGTTGCCGCCGCGATCCCAGAGAACCCGGCCGACGACTGCAGAGGAATGATTGGGAGCTGTATTGCACTGTGCGGCACTTGATTCCCTGTCAAATCTTCTGACGGGTGTAAATAGTTGTTGCTTACGCTGTCTTTTAAAGAAAAAAGCACAAAGTGCATATTTGTGGCAGCAGAAACCTGTCCGGCTTTTATACCTTCCTCAGCCATGATCGTGTAAAACAATGTTTCTAGCTTATTTCTGTGCTTTGTTTTCTGCTCCCATGTTTATTAGATCAAGAAATAGAGTGTGAGACGACCTTTCAGGTTTATTTTCCGGCCTCAGTGTTTAACATTGAAATTATAGCGAAAACGTTTGCTGTTCGAATAATGAAGTTGAGCACTATCAAAGAAGTTCATACCTAGGCAATATTTTTTTTTTCATGGACAGCGGCATCAGGCCCCTTATTTAATAGCGTTCCTCTGTGCACGGATCCCACAAAGAAAGAGCAGGGTTTAGACGGAGTAGTATTTAGCAAAGCGTTCCTGTTTTATTGATTTGCTAAGTTCAGCTTATTTAGTAATTATAAAGCTACCTGAATGCGTACTTTCTGAGGTAGGTAAAATTAGTTCTTATGAAGTGAGCAAGCAAAAGTAGTAGCTTCGAATGAATTGTGGCGCCACCATACTTGTATGGGCGAAGGCTTCAAAGATACATTATTGTAGAAACCCTTGCATTAGTAACATAAGTTCTCGTGTTCATGGCAAGCCTATCTTTTTGTCTCATGCTAAGGTAGTGGTTTTTTAATTTCACCACGAGGATCGGCAAGGAGGTTTTGTCTCAGCCCTTATTATTATTTCCTCCGCATTTTTATTTCTTTACTTAGAATGTTAATATGTGCAATTGAATTCTACCGGACACATTGCCGAAAGTGCAAAAAATTCATAAAATGCACTTCTTTAATAATATGCCGTGCTTATTTCTTTATGTTGCCAATAAATGAAGCATATTAAAGAATAAAGTGACCATTTGGCGAAGATATGTTTCAGAGTTCCGGCATAGAATATACTAGGTCATTTTATTGCTAGTGCATCTGCTAGCCTGTAAACAAACATTACTTACAATCGCTCAACGCACGTATATGTTTGCCATGGTGCCAACAGCTGCTTTGATTGGAGCAAATGACTCGGAATCAAATATTGTTATTGCTACCTTGATTTCATGTTCGAATGAACGCCGTCGTCTGGAATAGTTTTTGTTTACTCTGAAGCTGACTAGTATAATTGCCTACTACGTATCTACGTTTAGAGCGTACTAACGGACCACTAGAAGTCACTAGCACTAAAAAGGGGTGAAACACTACGCATACAACTTATCACAATATCCACGAAACTGCAGATGTGCCACAGGGAGGGATTGACAAGGCAATGATCACTCCACGGCTGGGACCGATTGCCCACTCCTGTGTCGTCACTTTCTACGCCTCCATCCCTGACTATCGTGAGTGAACTTGTTCGTTCGGTGTTTTGAACCTGGAGCACTCTTGGTGACTGACACACTCGCATACATTATAATTGGCCAACCCACGATAGATGCGTGGTGATAGAGGGTTCGTCTAAAAGTCAAGATGAGGGAACATTAACTTGTATGTAAGATAATTTTGCACCATTAACCCATGCGGAATGTGTAGGATTCTTCTAGTAAAATAATTTGCAAGGCTCCCCACCTGGCAGCTCCAACGATAGGATTATTTTATAAGGTGTTAGCTGACTAGCAATAATTCTTAACGGTTTATTAAACAAAAATACTGCATACAAATCGCAGCTAGTACACGTCTCACGGCTTCCCTACTAAGGGCAGAAACAAAACAGGGGAGCAGATTGATCTGCAAATGTTTTGTACGTTTAGTTAGAAGTGGAAAATAGAAACTAAACGTTCAGGTGCTTCTCATTGGCGCTTATTACTTAATTAAAATTAAGGGAAGCTAAGTTGCTGGTTACCCCATATATAAAACCTAAAGAGCAATGCTTCAATTTTTTAAAACACTGACTTTTCATCGCTATGTTCACTACTGCACTACTGCTTTTTAATTACATGCGGACATGTTATTCGTACACGCATATTTTGCAGTCGCTGAACATCAATGCGAACAGTACATTGATATTTGCTGGGTGCTGCTTGTATAGTGATGAAGAAGTATTTGCGGGTTTTGAAACACACTAAAAAAGACATTGAACGCGACAAGGTCGTTTTTGTATTCTGAAACAGGAAGTAAAAATGTTAAAGAATGATACAGAAATATTGAATGCGAAGTGGTTTAAAAAAAACGAGGACAATAAGACAGAACAAAGCAGTTGTGAGCGATGGGTGCGCCGTCGAGGTCTAGGTTTTTGGGGAATAGATTATCGGCAACTTTCCTTAAGCTCGAGAAATTCTTGTGCACATGTACATTTTTCGGTAGGTACAGCTACTGATAGCGTAAGCAAAGAGAGAATGCATGACCAAAGTTCTAGATAACGATCACATGCATTTTGCGCTAATAAAGTTTGATAAACCTGCCATATTTTTCTATTTTGGGGAGAGAGTGGGCAGACAGTTGGCCATAACTTTATCAATCGCCGGCGTCATCAGTCCTGTGATTTAGAGGCTGCTGAGTAGGAGCTCAGAGTCATTTTGCTGTACTGAACAAGTGAAAGCCCTCGAACACTCCCTGCGGCCGGCCATTGCATTTCTCCCGTAGTTCCTTTTTTACGGAGCGCCTAAAAAAACAGATTTTAAAATCATCGTGCATACATGCGTGCATGGGATGCCTTACTTGCGGTCGTTTTCTTGTAATAGAAATTGGGCGCGTGACCTATGCGTACTGTCTATCCTCATGCAAAATTCTTTTACTATTTCTGCGAGGAGCGGGGAAGTTCTTCGGTGGGTCAGACAGAGCATTGACTGTTTCCCTTGTTTTACTTTCATTTCTTTGCAAGCAGCTAAAGGCTACACGGCATTATGCATGGCAGGCTCAGAAAGACTATCTTCTATAAAATTTAGTTTGGGGCCCAGACGGCTCGGCGACCGCCCTAGTCAGCAGTGTATACGTTAAATCTTTCGAAGCTTGCCACTTGAATATAAGGGAGAGTTATGGTATGGCTAGGGGATGCCACCTAGAGCAGGCGACGACTTCGATACGTGAGAGAGCGGCCAACTGAGGTTTTATCTTAATAGGAGACGCACGACCTTTTACGTGCTCGCTAATGGAAAATAAACTGTGCTAAGCCTAACCGGCTGCCCATTTCACAACTTATTTCGCACTACTAATGGCTTTCAACCGTAATGCATCTTTTCCTGGCACTAATAAATAACTTCCCCGTATTGATCCTGGACAAATAAAGAGTGTGTCAAAGCAAGAAGACGAGATTTACCGACGTGCAAAAAGAGGAGACAAACCCTGCGTGAAAATGAAGGCACTGCACCCCGACACTGATACAAAAGCTGTCCGCGCTATGAAAGCTAAGGGCAACCAGGGCTAGTCGGGATGGAGGGCTTACGTGATTGCGTTCACATGTTCCTGTCATTAAGGCGTAAAATTGTATTAGGTACGAAACCAAGCAGTGCGCGCCATCCTGAGTGTCCCAGGTCCCCCTTATTTCCCGTATTGCTGGAAATAGCTACAGATAACAATCTTCACTGATTCCCTGATGCGAACTTTATTCCCAGAGACAGCTTTGCTGCCCCATTGCTTTTTCAAGCCAAGCACTCCGTGCTAACTGCGGATGCTCTGGACGCTTTACAGCACCGTGCTTCTGCTGAGATGGAGCTTGCAGTCACATGGTTCTTTTTTTTTTTTGCGTATTCCGTTTGGTTATATTGCAATGCATCAGGAAATATCAGATATGAAAAGATAAAGCCTGATTAATACTGCATGGTTTGTTAGGTACGCTGTGCGTTTTCCTCTATGAGATTTTTCCTTTCTTTCAGATATTTAACAGCTCTAGTTCTTTTGCAGACTTCATGATCTGGACAAAGTGTGCAGAATGTTTCTTTTACTGCAATACCCGCATTTAATGATGTCCGGTCACCTTACAGTGCAGGGATGTGTATTTGATTTCGGGCGCAAAATAAGGGAACGAACTTTATGTCAAGCCCACATCGCACATGCGGGCTGAATGAATTAACCAGCAAAGTTTTGACATGGGGATTTGTATTTTTCTTTCTTCTGTTTTCCTCTGCAGCATATTCAATGCTCTCCTTCGGAGTCCTACCTCCGTCGGTGTCCGATACCAGCTCTTCTGGCGTCGCTTTACTAGCTGAAGTACGAGGAGACAAACTTAACGGCAGCTGGACTGCGATCAGCGTGAAGACAGGGAGCTGGGACGCAGGGGCTCGGGTGTGTACGAAATAATGAGTGGATACTAAACAGACTGTTACAAACTTAATGCCCAAACAAAGGAGTCGATCATCTCGTTCACAGTTGCCAGTTATTCCTTAATGACCGGTATGGGATATATGGTATCTAAGGAATCCTATACTTTCTCAAGAGTCTTCATATTTGGAAGTGCGCCTACGTGTAGTTTTTACCTTGTTTTCTCACGCTCCGGTGCATTCATTCGTTTTCAGTTAGACAATCGATATAAAACTCCTGAAGAACATAACTAGCGAGTGCTTAAAATGAGCTTTTCTGCTATGAAGGCAAAGGACCTGCAGTCGAAAGCATTACTGGGATGTAGGCTATGTGACCATTCGTGCACTAACTCATTAGGCAATTGTAAGTCTCTAATTAAGCAAAGTTAGATAAACCTTCCCCGTAATGTGATTACTTACAGGCTTGCAATAAATGGAGTCATATGTATAAATGATCCTATTGTATGCCTTTGTATGCCTCCGTTATGTGGCATCAGCCTCCCAACAACAAATTTAATCGACAGATAACACACCTATGACATTATCAATCTGCACAAAGCACTTGAAAGATTATTAGAGATGTATTTTGGGCCTTTCAGTAGGCAGTGATGTAGAGCAATAGGTGCAGGTTGTAAACATGTTGCTTTCAGTTCATCTGGATGTAACCTAGAAACGTCATTCCTTAGACATGTTTTACTAAAGACGGCATAGCGCTGATGAAAACGTCCGAGTGAGACCTTTTGCACAACTTTTGGACTGGGATATGTGGGACAGCAAGAGTGATTATAGAATGCTATCAAGTGAAGTATGTAAAGATCTACCAGCTAAATTTGAAACAGAAATGTTTACTATATCATCCATTTACGTACTACGCTGACGAAACATATCTTAGCGAGTGTCTACCCAGTCGCCTAGCAGAAGTCTGAAAGTTTCTTTCATGTACTCTCATTGTTTCAACCTAAAAAATGACAAAAGACGTTGTGATGAACTCGGTTCACCCCTGCGGCCTACCACCCTTGAGGAAATCAGTCATATCAAGGTTAAATGTCATTGTTGACTTTGACTGTACCAAATCTGCTTTTTTTTTTTTTGCCGAGGTGAACAGCCCCTAGTTTACAGGCGTGAAATAACTGGCTTTGTCAACATATTTGCCAACATTTGCTGACTTCTCGCAACACCTTTAACCTCTTGTGCCAGGTTTGGTGCTATGACTGTTTTAGTTATGCTTTTCAATTTCACGCAGTTCTTCTACCTTGCTGGAATCCCTGGTACTGGTGTAGACCGTCCTGAGTACTCAAACTGCCATCCCGACGACCAAAGCGAAGCACGTAAGAAAACAAGTTGTGAGGGTTTTCGAACTGGGTATGCTGCTTTCAGAATTAAAATTTGCAAAACACTGCAAAAAACGTGGCCTCAGGAATATGTTGACGGCATTTGCTGCAGGGCCCTTTGAGTTCGCACTGTGCGAATTGACAATATTACTAAGCGAAAAAGGTGTGCCAAGTAGAAGAGCAGTGCAGCGATGAAAAGTGCAGTCAGATGTTGCTCATTTTTCAGGAGAAGCAGTGCGCCAAGTCAACTGCGACTTTTCTAATCCCAAGGACTGTGGATGGATTCCCGAGCACAGAGATGGAGAGCTCAACTGGGTCCTCCACATTGGCAGCAACGCTACTTTAAATTCAGGGTTCAGGTGGCAGCCCCCGGAGAGCGCATCAGGCAATGGTAAATATTGGAGCTGGATATGTCGCTTAACGCGCTCTGTGGAGCCAGCGTACGAGCAACGAGGCGGTGACTGTCATTGAAGTTTAGTTCCCAGTGTTCTGAGAACGGGCCGAATATACAACAGTAGCGAACCAAGCCAACATGCTGCGAAAGCAGTATTGCGAATCAACGGGGGATTTGGGTTTGGATCCGAGGGTCCGAGCATAGATCAAGAACGACCATGTACATACCCTTGTGTGGCAATGATGAAGTGTATATAGCGTTCTGTATTTATGCGCTGTTGCCTAAACAGGCAATAAAAAATACAAAGAGTAATTGGTTTGACGCAGGCTGACCGCCACCTTCCACCTTCCCCTTGCCTCATGTCATTTGTTTCACTTGTGGATCGGTGTACAGTGCAACCGCTGAATATTTTTTCATCTTTCACATATTAAGAAAGATTGTCTGGATTGCCGGGAGAGCGACGGCTTAGGAGTACCTGATTGGCTGAGGCTACTTATAAGCCGTTCGTGGGGGGGGGGGGGGCATCAAAGTGAGCACGAAGTTTCGGGAGGAATAGGCATGAATGATTCCTGTATTTAAACAATTTGGAAGTATTACGAAAGAACCGCAAATCATAGCCCTGGAGAAAACCTCTTGGACCCGGAACAGGGAAACGCGACAAGAAAAGAACTATTTCTACTACCGATGCTGGTTATGCAAGGAGTTACTGCCACACAATGCCAAATATTGAACCCTAATATTACCGTGCGCTCATTCTACCTTGCGAATCTTTAATTATTATAGTGCTTCATATTGAAATAGTATGATTCAATAGGCCGGTGTTTGACGCTCTAAAGCAGGGGAATGTGTTCACTTTTAAGCGGAAAACACTGCTATGGCAGCCTTGGTTTGCCGTTGCGACTGAAGTGTGATTATGCTTAATGAAAGGGGAGAGCGTGAATAGAAAAAGAAGCGGGATCATTACTGGCAGGTGTCAATACGTAAAAAAGGTTTGGTTTCCAAAGGGCGGGGTCGCTTTATTTAAACGCATCATAACAGTTGTAATTAGAAAATATAATATCTACCTTTGGCACTTTCCTTTTAGTTAAATATAAGCCTGAATATCTTTAAGGGAAGAAGCCGTACTCTCACCGCTAAATTGTTCAGAGACAGCCCACAACAATTCGGACTATTACCTAATTAAATGGCCAGACTTCTATGGCATAAGCAGGATAAATAACCGAGTGTACATAAAGAGATTATTTTCTCACCTGTTTGTAATGGGTAAGATCCACCAAAAAATACCATTTGTTTGAAACCTTCACTTCGACATACGCCCCGGCGTGCATGGGTAGCAGTAGTTAGGGCGCTCGACTACTATGCCCAAGGATGCGAGATGGACTCCCAGCTGCGGCGGCCGCTTTTACCTGGAAGCGGAAAGCTAAGCACCAGCGTGCTGTGCAATGTAAGTGCGCGTTAAACAAACCCTGGTGGTTGAAATTTCTGGAGCCCTCCACTATGGATTTTCTTATAGCCTACGTCGCTCGGGGATGTCAAACGCCACAAACCAAACCACGTGGATATACATTGCGACTCATCCGCGAGCAAAATGCTTTGCTTCTGTTCTACAAGGAGGCGTGCGGGAACATTTTGGGTTAATTCATTTTTATTTTGTTTTCACGCAGGGGCTTATATGCACGTTAGAAACATGCTGCTCAAGGTCAAGACTGCCCGCCTCGTCTCTGTTCGCATGAGCGCCACTCCGGATCATGGACGTTGCTTCAGCTTCTGGTAAGTCTAGATTTTAGCTCCTGCAGTTAGTGTTCGCAAAGCAAAGTGCGAATAAAACATACCATGTGTGTTATAATGTCGCCCCAATTTCACTAAAACGTCAGTGTTTCTGAGTCTTTTATTTTAAACGCAGAATAAAATAAAATTTTATTTAAGTGCAACACTACCTAAGATCTTGCGATAGTAAGGAACAAAGCGCATATGCTACAAAAAATTACAAATTTTATTCTTCATAAGTACTCTGTTTTGTATATACCCGCTTATCACTAGCGAACCTGCAAGCTGCTGCAGGTTTAGCTTATTAATGTTCCTTCATGTATCTGGTAGCGGACATACGAGTGGCTGCGAAGATTCGTAATGTTGCCTCTCACTATTCGGCATATTTATGCAGCTTAAAACTGCGCTCGAGGAATGTTCTGCCCCGTTGTTCGAGATACGATGCCTGAAATGCCCCTATTCGCTTTCAAATGTTATTTTTCTACGAGATTCGTTACAACGTTATTGTCGAAATTTGTTATTTATTCAAATCTCTTAAAAAGCGCGTTGGCTAAGCCATCCGCTGTGCGGTCGAAGTATTGATAAGTTACTTCCCAGGACTGAGACTCACAAGCAGCAACCCGCTTCGTAAACGGCATTTTTAAACCAGTAATATGCGTTTTGGGGCTAGTTGGTTCATACTCAGATTGGATTTATGCGCACAAAAAGACAAGGGAGACAGGACGGAGCGCACTTTTAACTGTTTTATTCCGGATATTTACACATTTATACCAAAAAAATCATCAGTGCATAATCATCAGTGCCACGTGAGAGCCAAATCCCCAGGAAAAGAATAAAGGAAGGGCACAGGTCACTCACCTCTTATCTTATTTATCTAAAAAGACAAATTCTTTATCATACATTGTTACAGATGGTGCGCTATTACATGAACTTCCGATTTTACTAATATGGTAGGCCTCAGCCAATTCTCGCGCTAGCGTGTCAGTGCTCCTGCACAAGATGCCGGTGCCTTGTAGCGTTGCAACTCACAGTTTTTTTGCTTTCTGTTTTTGGTCATTATCTTTTCCACACTGATGTGCGCCGGCAGGTGCGAACCGGTACCGTACCTCAAATACAAATTGTGCTCCCTTAACCGGTCAATAACACATCGGCCCGACTGCCCAATGTACACCTTCCCACACTTCAACGGAATCCTGTACACCACCCACCCCTTTTTCACACTTCACAAACTAATTAACATGTTTGATTTTGCAGTCTGAGTTACGGCTACCATCTTGCCAAACCAGACGACACAATGAAGAAAGTTTCCTTGGCGCCGAAAAAACCTCGGGCACCTTAAACTTGTTAGCCTCGCGTTTGAGGTTTATGCTGATATGGAATGACTACCGGTTTCACTTTCTTTTGTGGAACTGCAATCGTTGTCTGGTTCTTATTTTAGTTTCTTGTTTACTCTTCTTGAGAAGAGCTTCAGCCACTGAACTCACTATTATCTGGGGAAAGATTGCCTGTTTCAGCTTCGCGATCTGATCGTGAAAGCTTTCCAGCGTCATGTGACAACAGGACTTCCTTAGGGATGACTCAAGGCACATCAAAGCGATAGCACGTTTAACCGTTTTTGATTGCTTGGAATCAAAAGGCACAATTTCTTCTGTGCACGCGGTTGGTACTTCCAGCAAAAGCTTTCGTCCTTAAGGGTTATATTCAAGTCTAAAAATTGCAAACGGCAGTCATTGGCGAGTTCACAAGTAAAAATCAATCCTTTGGAGAGTCAACTAAAATTAGTAAGAACGTCCTTCACGATTTGTGGATAGGTCAAAGTTCAGTGTTTCTTCGAAACAATGAAAGAAATCGTCTACATATCTAAAGATATTTAGAGTGCTACCGTTTTCAAGCGCCTCGGCCAGTGATCTGTCCACACCTGCTAGAAAAATGTTGCAAAGCACAGGGGCCACGCACGACCCTGTACAGATCCCATTTCTTTGTACAATTAAAAGTAACAGTGGTGGAACTAAGGTAAAACTCCAGGAGTACAAGGAAGTTGTCAACCGACATACCAGCGCTGTTTTGAAAAGACACCACTCCGTTCATTTCTATGCACAACCCGACAGCAGCCAACAGCTCGCTCTGTGCAATAGAATGGAACAGGTCAACAACATCTATAGAAACGATGTGTCCTGCAGAGTTTGTTTCGTGCAAACATTCTACAACCCCAAGACTATTCTTAATGGCAAACGGATCGTCTACTACCAGTCTGTTCAGTTCCTTCAGCAGGAACAGGCTAAGTAGGTTCTGCCAGGCACCCCTTTCGCTAACTAACCTAAACGGAACACTTCCTTTGTGGTTTTTGGCAGTGGAAAAACTTGCAAGCTGTTACATTTGGTATTCTGAATACTACTGGCTAACTTCTGTAGACCGAGGTTCGCGCATAACACAATGGCTCGGCTTTTTACCTTTACTGGTTGTAGTTCTGTGTTCTCAAAATTCCTGTGAATGGCCTCCGAGGCTTTCTTGTACGTTCCCGACGGCATGGCAACAAAGCTCCCTTCCTTATCCGCCTGAACGAGTTGCAGGTCGTTCTCAATAAAGAAGCGCACAATTTTTCTTGTTGGCGTCTTGACGCGGCACCCTAGAGGGTACTGTCCTGATGAGAGAGTCGACTGCCTCCAGAAGACACCTTTCCTTGTCCTCTGGGTCGGCCTTGTGGGAAATTCTTCTCGTCAGTGCCAGGAGCTCGTGGCCTTTAACTTCCGGCTCAAAGGTGTACTTAGGTCCTTTCCAGAGGACGCTAGCGATGTCCTCCGGAATCTGTATGTCGTCAAGAACATGAAGAGCAGAACTGTCATCTTTGATTTCTTTACTTCCCTTGCTAATCACTGCGCGAGCTTGCCTCCACAAAAACTCCGTCGACTGGGCGGCTAGCTTCATCAGAGATTGAAGCTTTCTGGCGGCGATATGATCGGTGTCTCGGGAAAAGCAAAGTAAGCGAAGCCAATCCTTGAACAGAGAAATTTGTCTCCACAGCTCAGACCTCAAGATCCGGCACACTTTCTTCACATGGCCGAGGGAAGGTTTGTCAAGGCCAAATTTGCACGAAACAAACTCTGCAGGACGCATCTTTTCTATAGATATTGTTGACCTGTTCTATTATATTGCACAGAGCGAGCTGTTGGCTGCTGTCAGGTTGTGCATAGAAATGAACGGAGTGGTGTCTTTTCAAAACAGCGCTGGTATGTCGGTTGACAACTTCCTTGTACTCCTGGAGTTTTACCTTAGTTCCACCACTGTTACTTTTAATTGTACAAAGAAATGGGATCTGTACAGGGTCGTGCGTGGCCCCTGTGCTTTGCAACATTTTTCTAGCAGGTGTGGACAGATCACTGGCCGAGGCGCTTGAAAACGGTAGCACTCTAAATATCTTTAGATATGTAGACGATTTCTTTCATTGTTTCGAAGAAACACTGAACTTTGACCTATCCACAAATCGTGAAGGACGTTCTTACTAATTTTAGTTGACTCTCCAAAGGATTGATTTTCACTTGTGAACTCGCCAATGACTGCCGTTTGCAATTTTTAGACTTGAATATAACCCTTAAGGACGAAAGCTTTTGCTGGAAGTACCAACCGCGTGCACAGAAGAAATTGTGCCTTTTGATTCCAAGCAATCAAAAACGGTTAAACGTGCTATCGCTTTGATGTGCCTTGAGTCATCCCTAAGGAAGTCCTGTTGTCACATGACGCTGGAAAGCTTTCACGATCAGATCGCGAAGCTGAAACAGGCAATCTTTCCCCAGATAATAGTGAGTTCAGTGGCTGAAGCTCTTCTCAAGAAGAGTAAACAAGAAACTAAAATAAGAACCAGACAACGATTGCAGTTGCACAAAAGAAAGTGAAACCGGTAGTCATTCCATATCAGCATAAAGTGGCTCATAACCTCAAACGCATGGCTAACAAGTTTAAGGTACCCGTGGTTTTTTCGGCCCCAAGGCAACTCTCTTCATTGTGTCGTCTGGTTTTGCAAGATGGTAGCCGTAACTCAGACTGCAAAATCAAACATGTTAATAAATTTGTGAAGTATGAAAAAGGGGTGGTGTACAGGATTCCGTTGAAGTGTGGGAAGGTGTACATTGGGCAGTCGGGCCGATGTGTTAATGACCGGTTAAGGGAGCACAATTTGTCTTTGAGGAACGGTACCGGTTCGCACCTGCCGGCGCACATCAGTCTGTGTGGAAAAGATAATGACCAAAAACAGAAAGCAAAAAAACATGTGTAATGCAACGCTACAAGGCACCGGCATCTTGTGCAGGAGCACTGACACGCTAGCGCGAGAATAGGCTGAAGCCTACCATATTAGGAAAAGCGGAAGTTCATGTATTAGCGGACCATCTGTGACTATGTATGATAAAATATTTGTCTTTTTAGATAAATTAGATAAGATGTGAGTGACCTGTGCCTTTCCTTTATGCTTTTCCTGGGTATCTGGCTCGCACGTGAGACTGATGATTATGCACTGATGATTTTTTTTTTGTATAAATGTCGTGTACATTTCCGGAATAAAACAAGTGAAAGAGCGCTCTGTCCTGTCTCCCTTGTCTTTTTGTGCGCATAAAACCAATCTGAGTATGAACCACTAGCCCCACAACGCATATTACTGGAATACCTGTCTTCGACAGTGGGCCCTTTTTTGAGTGTTTCGCCACATCTTCCCCAAGTTTCGAGCCTTGTTGCTCATATTTCCTTGACTACTTTCCGTGCGAGGTTACTCGGATTCTGCGTAAGGAAGGGACTGGTGCCTCCTGACATCTCAGTTTTGTTTGGCCTTGCCAAACATTCCCTCGGCCATGTGAAGAGAGTGTGCCGGATCTTGAGGTCTGAGCTATGGAGACAAATTCGTCTGTTCAAGGATTGCTTCGCTTACTTTGCTCTTTCCGAGACACCGAGCATATCGCCGCCAGAAAGCTTCAATCTCTGATAAAGCTAGCCGCCCAGTCGACGGAGGTTTTGTGGAGGCAAACTCTCGCAGTGATAACCAAGGGAAGTAGAGAAATCAAAGATCACAGTTCTGCTCTTCAGGTTCTTGACGACATCCACATTCCGGAGGACATCGCTAGCGTCCTCAGGAAAGGACTTAAGTACAGCTTTGAGCCGGAAGTTAAAGTTCATGAGCTCCTGGCATTGACGAGAACAATCTCCCACAAGGCCGACCCAGAGGACAAGGAAAGGTGTCTTCTGGAGGGAGTCGACTCTCTCATCAGGACCGTGCCCTCTAGGGGGCCCCGCGTCAAGACGCCAACAAGGAAAATTGTGCGCTTCTTTAAGGACAACGACCTGAAACTCGTTCAGGCGGATAAGGAAGGGGCCCTTATCGCCATGCCGTCGGGAACGTACAACAAAAAAGCCTCGAAGGCCATCCACAGGAATTTTGAGAAGACAGAACTTAAACCAGCAAAGGTAAAAAGCCGAGCCATTGTGTTATGCGATAACCTTCGTCTACAGAAGATAGCCAGTAGTATTCAGAATACCAAATCTAATAGCTTGCAAGTTTTTTTCACCGCCAAAAACCACAAAGGAAGTGTTCCGTTTAGGTGCATAGTTAGCGAAAAGGGTGCCTGGCAGAACCTACTTAGCCGGTTCCTGCTGAAGGAAATTAACAGACTGTTAGTAGACGATCCGTTTGCCATTAAGAATAGTCTTGAGGTTTTAGAATTTTTGCACGAAACAAACTCTGCAGGACACATCTTTTCAATACATGTCGTCGACCTGTTCTATTCTATCGCACAGAGCGAGCTGTTGGCTGCTGTCAGGTTGTGCATAGAAATGAATGGAGTGGTGTCTTTTCAAAACAGCGCCGGTATGTCGGTAGACAACTTCCTTGTACTCCTGGAGTTTTACCTTAATTCTACCACTGTTTCCTTTAAAGAGTGTGATTATGTACAAAGAAATGGGATCTGTATAGGGCCGTTCGTGGCCCCTGTGCTTTGCAACATTTTTCTAGCAGGTGTGGACAGATCAGTGGCCGAGGCGCTTGGAAACGGTAGCACTGTAAAGATTTTTAGATATGTAGACGATTTTTTCATTGTTTTGAAGAAACACTCACCTTTGACCTATCCACAAATCGTGAAGGACGCTCTTACTAATTTTAGACGACTCTCCAAAGGATTGAATTTTACTTGTGAACTCGCCAATGACAGCCGTTTGCAATTTTTAGACTTGAATATAACCTTTAAGGACGAAAGCTTTTGCAGGAAGTACCAACCGCGTCCACAGAAGAAATTGTTGTCTTTTGATTCCAAGCAATCAAAAACGGTTAAACATGCTATCGCTTTGATGTGCCTTGAGTCATCCCTAACGAAGTCATGTTGTCATATGGCGCAGGAAAGCATCTACGATCAGATCGCGAAGCTGAAACAGGCAGGCTTTCCCCAGATAATAAATAGTGAGTTCAGTGGCTGAAGCTCTTCTCAAGAAGATTAAACAAGAAAGGAATAAGAACCAGACAACGATTGCAGTTCCACAAAAGAAAGTGAAACCGGTAGGCATTCCATATCAGCATAAAGTGGCTCATAACCTCAAACGCATGGCTAACAAGTTTAAGGTACCCGTGGTTTTTTCGGCCCCAAGGCAACTCTCTTCATTGTGTCGTCTGGTTTTGCAAGATGGTAGCCGTAACTCAGACTGCAAAATCAAACATGTTAATAAGTTTGTGAAGTGTGAAAAAGGGGTGGTGTACAGGATTCAGTTGAAGTGTGGGAAGGTGTACATTGGGCAGTCGGGCCGATGTGTTAATGACGGGTTAAGGGAGCACAATTTGTATTTGAGGAATGGTAGCGGTTCGCACCTGCTGGCGCACATCAGTCTGTGTGGAAAAGATAATTACCAAAAACAGAAAGCAAAAAAACTGTGTGATGCAACGCTACGAGGCACCGGCATCTTGTGCAGGAGCACTGACACGCTAGCGCGAGAATTGGCTGAGGCCTACCATATTAGGAAAAGCGGAAGTTCATGTATTGGCGCACCATCTGTGACAATGTATAATAAAGAATTTATCTTTTTAGATAAATTACATAAGAGGTGAGTGACCTGTGCCCTTCCTTAATTCTTTTCTTGGGTATTTGGCTCGCACGTGGCACTGATGATTATGCACTGATCATTTTTTTGGTATGAATGTGGAGTAAATTTCCGGAATAAAACAGTTGAAAGTGCGCTCCGTCCTATCTCCCTTGTCTTTTTGTGTCGTCTTTTTGTGTGCATAAAACCAATGTGATTTTTAAACCACCCTGAATAATTTTAAGCATTGTATGGTCTCTGCAAATGCATAATTTCTCGATATGTAGTACCTAATCATTTAGAATGAAAAATGTACGAAAATTTCCGTGCGCAACATTCACGCGCATTTTTCCTCCTGGGCGTCTTGTCCAAGGGCTGTTATATCAGTACGGGTTTTTTCCCCAAGTGCAATGCAGTGGTTTCCCAAAATTTATTGAAAGTACGCATGGCATCCTTGTTACAATTATTCTAGAAAAGCGGATGAACACTCTCCTCAACAGGTACAATATGTGGCATCCGAATGGCGGCAACCTCAACTTGCTCCAGCGCGTGGGCAACTCTTCAAACACTTTACTCTGGAGGAGGACCGCACCGCAAGGCAAGGAGTGGCAGCAGGGACATGTGCAGCTGCAGTGCGATGCACCGCACCAGGTACAATGCTCGTCTATTTTTGAAAAGCTTTAGTTGTTTACAACAGCAAGCTGCCAGAATTTTGTGTTTGTCTAATACTTCAGCGCACAATAGAGATCCCAAGGCGGTCTAAATTTGTCCGAAGCCCTCCACTACGGCTTTTCTTTTTCTCTCTCCACTTTCACTCCTACCTTCCGCCTTTCACTTACGGCTCGGGTCAGGTGTCCACAGAAACAAGTGAGACAGATACAGCACCTTTCCCTTCCTGTAAACCAATTATTAATATTAATAATATTGTTATCAATAATTTCTAATACTTCATTGGCACGCACTGGGCAGTTGTGTGCCTGATCTCAGAATACTATCCACTCAGTGTATATGCTACCGCTTCCCTGCAAGAAAAAAAAATTACGCTCTTCGTGTGCTTAAGAACAAATCAAACATAGACCACCCTTACACTATTTCTACAGATATTGTCACTGAAGGGTTAAGCATGCACGTCCTTTGATACTAGAGGACATACCAGGTGGTTGGCTTCCGGGATCTGCGTTCCAATGTTTTCCTTCACACCCGAATTTCATTACGTCGCTTACGATTTCGTATACTACTAACTGCGCAACCCTGTGTAAACCAAAAGCTTAACATTTAGATGAAAATTCTAATTTCTGCAATGAAACTTTCAGCGTTTTGCTGTGCAGACGCACTTATAGAAGCAGTAAAACAATAATGTATTCACTGGTGTCCGGTTGAAGCACACGAGAAAAGTGTTATACTCGTTTAAAGTTAGAAGTTTATCGGTCATATAAGACATTGTACAATATGCCCATGAGAAGCCGGAAAAAGACTCGCGGCCAAGCTCATATCCCTCGTTTAAAAATCAGGGGCAGCCAGCAAAATAACACAAACGATATACTGAGTAAGTACACTAAAAAAAGTAGAATATATTACACTATGGATAATAGTAAGAGGGAAATTTCACTCAATAAGGGAAATAAAACCGTTATACATACATACATACATACATACATACATACATACATACATACATACATACATACATACATACATACATACATACATACATACATACATACATACATACATACATACATACATACATACATACATACATATATATATATATATATATATATATATATATATATATATATATATATATATATATACACATCGTGGAATAAAAGAATGCAAGACATATTAAAGCTAGCACAAACACAATAAGGAACCCTGCATAAATTGTATTGTTACCAATTGGCTGATAATAAAGTTGTTATGGGGCTTAAATGAGTCGACCGCATTTATTTTACCTAGAAATAGTATGGCAGTCTTGATGACACGAATTCAAGGCCAGAGATTTTTACAAAATGCTCTATCGTGTGCTGAGTAGATTCTGACCCATAGTTTGTGCCTACTTGATCGGCAATCAAATAAATCAGATTCAGATCGTAAGAATACGACCTCTTGGTGTATGTTTGATTGAATGAGACAATATCCATTTTACCTTTCCGGTAAAGTGCAATTGCTAACGTTTCCTTGTAGCATTCCTGAAATGATTAAACTCTGAGATTTTCAAAGCGTTGGCCTTTTTGCACATTGTATAGAGAAAACATTGAATGCACAATTTCAAAGGGAATTTTTGAAACAAATCACCAAATAGACAAACTAGATTCATAGACTCCCATTACATTATTGGGTAACCCACTGAAGGAAATAAAGAATTACGTGCAAGCAAGGATTGTTTGCTAAGGCAATTCATCACACTTAATCAGAGAAGAATGAAAAGATTGTCTTAACTTGGCAATTGCTGCTTTATGATTTTATGATCCACACTTAATAATTACCGAAGGGGACATAATCTTAATTGGCGAATACAGCTTGAAGGTGCGATGATAAAGCACAACTACCCGATAGATTGGAAACAATAAATATTATGGTAGCTAGAAAAAACAAAAACAATAACAAGTATTGCCACTGATTCCTGTTATACCCTCTTGTTGGGCGTCCGAGCGGGAACAAATGCACAAATGTTTTCTGCATGCGATGTGTGATACAATCCGACGATACTCATTATTAAGACAGTAAATAGCTATTCATGTAATAGCCACAACGCGTATAGCCGCAAGTACCTGAAACTGATTTTTTTCATAAAGACAAGGCTTTATGGCACGCAATAGGACCACTGTCTTTAAATTTTTTGTTTTGGTGTAAAAGCTCCCATTCACTTCAAGAGTAATTTTTATCTGCTTACGACCAAATTGTTTTCTTTTTCTTTTTTCTGCTTTATTTCCAGCTTGTATTTGAGGCCGTCCTCAATCCGCGCACACTTGGCATAATAGCGATTGACCACTTCACATTGGAAGACGGACACTGCGACACAGGGAAAGGTTTGTGTTCAGCTAGAGATTGGAACGGTTATTGCGTAATTATATGCAGCTTGATAGGAGCATTAGGTTTAGCAGTGATATAATAGTAACCGGCGTTGCGCATTAAAACATTGCTAACGAGGTTTGTGGCTTGACCAGCTGGTATTTTAGAATTATAACATATCGTTAATTTCAGTCGGAAGACGAAACTGGTGTTACGGCATATTACATTGAACCATATTGAAGGCCCGGATTGTTTGGAAACAAGTTGAAGGATCCAGTGCCGTCATTCACCCGCACATATAAAAACGAGTAGACAGCGCTGCGAAACCACGATGGTATACATGAAAAGGGCGGAGCAAATACAACACTTGCGACTGTAACTATGCGCGTTTTTGGGCCACCCCAGGGCGAACCCACATTGATTCTCAAACATTTTGGGAGAACAAAAAAAAAGAAAGAAACGACTGGACTGGAGCAAGAATAGCAGTTGTTTTTTGTCACCAAAAGTTGGTATTCTTTGGAGCGAAAAGGATTTCAACTAAGTGTATACTGAATAGGGCCAAAGACAGGGAGAAATGTGCAGCCCAACACAAAAACACCTCTAACTACGATGCTGGGAAAAAGTCAGAAATTGTTTTCAAGGCACTGGCTTCTGATCAGCATAGATCGAACAGACCAAAGCACCTAATGAAACCGAAATTTTCCGGGAATGTTAAACTGATGGAGAAAGGTCAGCCTTCCTGTCTGGGTCTTGTTTACGGTGCGTTGGAATAAAAGGGTCCCAACGCAACGTAAACTATACAACACTGATAAGCAAATTTTTCTGGAAGCAAGGCAGGAAGCCGGTGCAGTAAAAATGCAGAAAGAGCATTGAAAATATGGAGGATACGCTGAGAAGAGGCTTTTTTTCGAGGCAGTGAATTTAAGGCATTGTGACGCCCTTCTCACCTGTTTCTGGAAGAAACAATGGCTGAGTGAAACATTTCTCACAATTTCTTTACGGGTCTTTATTTTGTCTCTTGTGACATGGCTTTACATACAGAAATCGTCTATGATACGCCAAGGTGGTGCCATCTGTTAACAACCGGCGGATGCCTTTTTCTTGTGCTCTCCATAAAGTTATAGATCCAAATAACAACGTTTCACATTGGTAGGGTATTGTTTAAATTTGAAATCACACTGCTTTATGAATCACGGAAGGCAATTGTTTCTGAGTAGGTTTGCGAAAACACAGTCAGCCGGCTTCGGAGTGTGATATAAGCATTTTCCTCTTTCCGTTTTCCCTTTTCTCATAATCCGAAACCCAAACGAAGCTAGCTTTTTGACAGGCCTTGCTAAGTGCGCATTTCCTAATGGGCTTCATTCAGCCTTCCTAATGGGCTCAAGACACTACCTCAAGATAGCATCCTGAGCACATTGCTCTTCCTCATTTACATAAATGACTGCCCTCTAACATTATTTTAACTATTTGCTTCTTCGCAGATGACTGCATCATTTGCAGCAACTTGCGCTCATTTGCCGATTAACTAGAACTTCAAAGAGACCTTGATAGCATAACCGCTGGATGCACGTCATGGAAAATGTCACTTAAGTTCGAAAAATACAATTTAATGACATTCAGCCAGAAAATTTCAATTTTTTACTGAATAACACATCAATGTCTTACGCGTATTCGTACAAATACTTTGGGGTTCATTTCTTAAGTTACCTCTGTTAGTCCATTCACGTACAGAAAACAACAGTAAAGCATCACACACATTACGCTATTTAAAACGTAATCTTCATATAGCTCACGGAACTCCTGCCACGTATACCCGCAAGCTCGCCTATCAAACATTTGTTCCTCCTCAAGTCCAATATGCATCTCCCACCATAGCAACTCATCAGGCCTATTCAATTAATTTTAAAGAATTGGGTCAGGCTCGTGCTGCACGTTTCATTAAACTACAACAGTCACTCGAGAATAACAAACACCAAATCATCGATTTTTTTTGTGTGCATTGCAATAACGGAGAAAATAGCCCTAATCTTCCTTTTTCACAGGCTATACTATAGTGCATTCTCCTCAACGCTGCCTCTTGTGCCCCCATACAGCACTTCTCATCGTTTAAACAACCATTTAAGCTTCCAGTGCATTTCTGGTAGAACCGTTGCATTTAATTCATCTGTCTTGCCGAGGACTACCATTCACTGGGATTGTGTTCCGGAACACATTGTGTATATTCGTGATCCAGCTCGTTTTAGGGCTGAAATAGTGACAATTCTTTCAAGTTACTAACGTGTCATTAAATATTTATAATGATGTCCCTAATCTTCAGTGACCGGTACTAACAGTACCGGTCACTGAAGATAACTCACCGTTAAGTAATGTTACGTACTCTTAAGTACGTAAGATTACTGAAGATTACGTGTTACTCACTTTTATACTCACGTTTTGTATAAACGTGTTGCTCATACACCGGTCATTACCCCTATATATGAAATCCCCTTCTCATACAATGCTCCGTTTTTGAAGCTTGTGAGGCGATTTGAATAAATAAATAAACGTAATTGTTGGCGCAGTGATATCAAGGGCAAAATTTATTTGTCTATGCTAGCGACGCAAATGAAATTCGTACTTGAGAACACGTAGGACGATGTTGTGCTACAGAGGCTACTTATATTTTATCTCGGATGAATAAAGCTCGGCCTTAGGAGTGTAAAACTATTACCCCTAAAGGAACACGTTCATGAAGAAATGATATCCCAACTTGCGTTGCGGAACACGCGTGTCGAACCGGAGTTGCGGCTTTAACGCCCCGCGTTGAAAAAGCGCTAGAGGTGACTGACCGGTCTGTCGGCTGTTAAGAAATTCGAGTCATTCGACTTCTCCGAGCTATAGTGTGGCTCCTTCGTCGGACACTCGAGACGCATTTCCACATGCGTCCGCTGGCTCCATACTGCAATCGATGAACAGCTGTATTTTGTTACCATAAAAATAGCAACATGAATGCTGCGTTTTTCGATCAATGGGGCTAATAAAACTTTCCTTTCGTAATCTTTCGTTTAAGGTGCTTATAAAACACTCAAATTGATAAATTTGCTCCCTAGGTTTAACTCTTTATGTAGTAACTATCTCCTTTTTGTGTTCAACAGTGTGTACTTTCGAGCAAGGGACATGCGGATGGGAACTGCATAACTGGGATTGGACGAAAAGCAGCAGCGTGAGTCTGCCTGACGCAGACCATACCACTCGGGCAGAGTCAGGTAACTTCATTTTATACCACCTTACCAGGCGCAAAGCTTTGTGGCGTAAATGTTTCGTGCTGACTTGAAGGCTTATTTTGCTTACAGGCACCTTCGCCTTAGTCAAGTCTCCTAGTGGACGCATGGTCAGCCCTCAAGGCTGGTACGACTCGTCTGAGGACAAGTGTCTTCGCTTTTGGTTCTTCATCGCCGGAACAGCTTCTGAGACACTCAATGTCACTCGAGTGTTTTACGACAGCGATGAAGAAGAATCTATTTGGTTCGAAACAGCTGTTAATCTACCAATGAAGTTTTGGTACTCTGGCGCTGTCAATTTGGTCGGACACAAAGGGATCGTGGAGGTGAGTAGACGCAGCATTTGAATCTAAATTTTGTAGAGGTAGGCCTTGACACTTTTTTAAGGGAATAAATGTACAGATAATAGAAGCTTGGCAAAAAAAAAATAAAAAAAACAACATGTCATCCTTCCGGTGCAGAGGTCTGGTACATCGGGCGTTTCAACTGAAAGTGAAAAGGCTACAAAAATGGGGGAGCGTTTTAGGCTTGTGAATCGAATTCAGGTCTCATGGGATATGGGAGTCGTTTTGCCTGGCTCTGCGTACCTTCCGCTTTTCAAGGAGAAATATTTATAAACTCTAATTTGTCTGTTCTTAATATTACCCTATTTATTAATATTTATTGCTTGAATGTCAGTTTAGAAGTAGCAGATCATGTTGGGAAACTCCTGACTTCTATGTTTATATAGGAATTAAACATGCACATGAAGTAGCGATGTTTTTTCTTTTGAAGTATCACACGCACAATAAGAAATGCCTCCTCATAACAGCGGCGCTGCTCCAATATCGAAAGCGCGTTTTAGCGAAGAGAATACATTTTTCGACGAAGCGCTATTTTCCTTCCATGGATGAGAGTGCATGCACTGAGGGACGGCTTCCTGTCAGCAACTCCTGACATGGTAGCGTTTTTTTCAGACCAGCAAAAAATCTGCTGAAATGGCACCTTGATGCAAATGTTCCATCCGACAATCTGAATAGAACTTCTGAATTGATGCTTTATTCTTGCAGCCTAAATTAAAAAAGGGAGGTATATAGCTCTTTCTTGTATCTTAAAGTTAATGCCAGCATTTCAAAGATTATCAACCGATCAGCTTACAGTTCCTTACCTACAAATTGTTACCAACGAAATCGCGACTGAGTAAGGCAAACCTTAGACTTCAAGCTACAAAAACCGCCAGATAGCCTTTTGCAAGGGCTGCTGACAGCATATCATATCCGTACTATCAACTGGGGGACAGGGAAATGCGCTTTATATTATCCACCGCGGTAATAGTCTTCATAGATTACTCGAATGCATTTGTCTCATTCGAAACCTCAGCTATCATGTAGGCAATGTGGAGGGAGGGTGTAATGAACAGTATGTGAAATTGCAGTAAAATCTCAAAAGTGTTTGCTCTTCTACCATGGTAATCACTACATATAGTAACAAAAATTTGGGGGACGCTTAAGCTTCGCCTTCAGGAGTGGAACGCGATAGCGTCATGGGCGAGTGGCGCGCCACGTGTCGGGGCAGCGCCGCACATTGCGAGGAGGGGTTCTTCTGTGTTTGCCGCAAGATGGCTCTGCATGTGCGCAGAGCGCAGGAGAAATGTACCGGAAACGTACTTCGCTACTCGTGTAACTGCGACTTCTGTAAGTAACATGCTCATAATTACCGATATACACCGCAGTATAACGTTCTACGGCACGTTTCTCAGGCAACACCGCATTCACTAGAAGCGCTTTTGTACCGCTTTCAAGCATCGAACTCGTGGCTGAGTGGTAGCGTCTCCGTCTCACACTGCGGAGACCCTGGTTCGATTCCCACCCAGCCCATCGTGGAAGTTGCTTTTTATTTATGAAGTGCATGCCGGGATTTATCGCTCACGGCCAACGCCGCCGACGACACCGGCTTTTCTGCGACACGAGCTCCTTAACGCTACCGCGTTAAAATGCCAACAATGACACGTGGTAAGCAAGAATACACGATCTATCAGGATCTACTCATAGCTTGCTTGCAGGAAACGATTAGTGGCCTCGACTAGAAACTGGTGGGATTAAGAGTTACTTAAATTACATTGGATGTCTCGGGTTGCAGATTCCATGCTCTTTTCTAAGTAACTCAGGACGCAAATTGCAAAGGACGACATACGCAGGGAAAGCAGAACAGTGCTATAAGACCAGCACGCAGTAAACTCAAGTAACGTTGCACAGCGCCGGAAGCAAACAGAATTTTGCGATAGGTAGTGGAGCACTGAAACCGGATAGTGAGCACATGTACTTAGGTCATCTAGTTATAACAGATCTAGACTGGAGACTACAATAACTAGAAAACTAAGCCGGAGATCGAGTGATCTTGGCTATGAATGATCACTTATCATTATCCTACAAGAAAAAGTTATTTGAGAGTGGTTGGTTTGGTTTTAGTGTTTAACGTCCCAAACAAACTGAGACCATGAGGGATACCGCAGTGGAGGGTACAGGATATTTGGACCACCTTAAACGGCGCTGCCGGGCTCTCAGAGGTACTTACGTGAAGGCTAGCGTAAAGGCTTCATAATGAATTGAACGCAACACAAAGAGCCACAAAATATGTTATATGCGTTACGCTTTGTGAGTTTCCTATAGGAAACTCACAAAGTCGACCAGGAAACAAACACTAATGATTGACATTCCGGGCGAAATCAACAAGAAATGGGCAAGAGGAGGGTATGTAATACAGTGGAAAGATATCCAATGACCACTAATGGCAACAGACTGGATGTCAAGGGAACGCAAGGGCAGCAGAGAGTGGCAGAAGTTAGAGGTGTTAATGAGATTAGGCATTTTTCTAAGCTGAGAAGAATGCAGCTATCACAAAGCCAGGGTAATTGGAGGGCTAAAAAGAGACGTCTTCACCCGCCCATTGCTGTAGTCTGACTGATTATGACAGCCCTCTCTTGATTTCACTGTGCTAGGCAATATAGTATGTTTAAAATCCTAGTTTCATCAATTTAGGAGACCTCGGGCCTGAAATTACAGTAAGGTTGAAATAACCTTAACAGGTGAACGCGACTCACCGATTGGTAACTGCGTTGACTTTGTCCGAGACAGTAAGAACAAACATTGCTATATTATCCCCAAATTTCAGGCAGATTAGTTCTAAGATGTGATAGCGAGTGTCCTTATTAGCGCCGTCCACCGCTCTCTAGGGGACGTGAAGTCTTCACTGTCAACAAGGCACTTATTTGCCCTGTCCGCGTGCGATGATACGGCTACAATATTTTCAAATTTGCTCGCGATCCTTCACTTTTATATACCAACAAATTTCGCCTATGTTTTATTATTCTCAATCTGGATCTCTGAAACACTCTGAGAATAAATGTTGGCAAAAACTACAAGTGGTTCCAGCGCTACTAACTCCATACTAGAGCACCACCTTACTCTCCAGACTTCTTCAGGAAAAGCAGTAGCTAAGACGCGGAAAATGGTGAAACTTCTCAGCAGTAACGCGAAACTGTTTTCAAACATTTTTGTCGACATGCGGGGAGTATTGTAAGCTGTCGCAAACAACAAACAACCAAAATAAGGTGGCAATCTCCTTCAGACACCGCCACAAAAGAATCAAAAGAAGAACTATAAATTATCTTTAAAACCCCAACGATGCGGCAAAAATTCAAACTTACTATCATCTAAACAGACTGAAATTTGGCTTCCATGTTTAGTCCCATCTGAACAGGTATAAAAAAACTTCCGTTATCTCGCGAACAATTTGGTCATGGTGTCTGGAAAGAACTGTGGTGCCCCCAAACAGCGGGGTGAATTATGTAGATGCATAGCTGTCAGGCATCCAGCCATGCATCTCAACTAACTTGCCTGAATATGTTCCCTTCTATGAGTAATGAACGCATCTGCATTTCGATGTCTCAGGCATCTGCGCCTAAACAGGAAAAATAAATTAGCATCAACGCACGCTTCACATGCCGGACGCTCTCTAGGAAAAGTTCAAATATTTCGAGCATTGGGGTGGTAAACCTTCAAGGACCAATGGCTTTGCCCTTCGTACAAAATCTTTGTCACACTGTAGATTTCATGATTTATGTTTAATTCTTGCAACACACAGACGGTGTTTGAAGGCATGACATCTGGGGAACCCGGCACCGCTGTAGCTGTCGACGACCTCACCCTAGGCGACGTTGCCTGCCCTCCGCCGGGTAGCTGCTCCTTCGAAGAAGACATGTGCAACTGGCACAATAGCAGAGGATCCAGCTATGCTCAGTGGTACCGACAAAAGGGTCCCACAGCATCTTTTTCCAGCCATCTCGGAAAAGACCATACATTCGGAACCACGGAAGGTGGGTACCATGCTTGGAGTTACGGCTGGCAGAAAGGGATGCAGGTGTGCCGTTCGCTCAGACGGAATAAAAATATCTCAACGTCCAACGTATTAGCAGTGTGGAACGTAAGCCAGCGCTTAGTGCTGGAGATTATTCGATATCTGCATGCATTTCCTCTTACTTTTAGCTTTAAATTGCCTTTATATAGAAGTTCTGGCGGCTATGTATCAAGGAGATAAAGTTTATAAATTGAAAAATACTCTAATATATCGTGTGTACTTTAGTGGATAAAATCTGCTTCTAGCTATTAAACATAACCTTAATGGTCACCTTATTCACCATATGAATCACGCATTGTGCTAATTTTTTAAAATAATCACGAATATCATATCTAGATTTAAATCTTGTTTTGCCTGTAAGCCTGCAATTGCTCGAACTATAGGCATCTGTTATGACACGATTGGAAAATTATTTATACAATGTTCAAGAAAGTAAACAGTAAAATGCTAATTTGCATCCTCTGTTCTTTGAATTCGTAGACCCTCTTAGTGCAGTCTTCTAGAATGCAGCTTTAGGTCATTACTGGAAATCACTAATATGCAAAAGAAATGTATATTTCAGAATTATTTTCAGCTCACTTACCAAGAAAGCTCGAACACATTCTGAGAGTTCATAAACCAATTTTTATGCGTTGCATAATTTTATTGTAACAAATATTATATTTGTAATCCTCCCCCGACGCGCTTGATCTTCCTTTCCTTCTTTCTTTCTTTCTTTCTTTCTTTTTTTTTTTTTTTTTTTTTTTTTTGGAGTCGAAGCTTCACTACGCCAGTCAGCCCGAACTTTCAGCTTCAGTGTCGGTGGGTGTCTGAAAGAGCGCCAACTCGGGCCTCTCCTTTCATGTGGGAGGGCGGCATTAGAATCAACCTGGCATGACATTTTAATTTACGTTACCTTTATGCCTTTATGATGTCATGGAGGTCTCGACTAATCGTAGCACCACTACAGTATGCGCGAATGCGTGCCTTATATGGCCATATGACAATTAATGACGAAGTACTAGTTATTGACAAGTCAATTGAATAATTATTGACTAAATGAATAGTTACAAAGTAATGAATATTATTTATTAATTACTAATTAGTATCGGTTACATAATGTTGGTTTTCTATAGCAGTCTTATCTGCTCGCTGTGAGTGCAGAACAAACTTCGGAAGCAAAGACGTCTTACTCATAGAAAATTTAAACATTTTTATCAGAACGTTGTTGTCAGCGGTAACTAAAGAAGGATTGAGGGGGCGACTCATTCCTCAGCAAACGCTTTTTATGTGGAATTGTATTCCTCTCGCACACTCAACCCTTGTTCGGTTACTCTTGACTTTTTAAAGCCATATTCTTCACCTAGTTCGAAACCAAATACGTTCACAAAGTATATTAAAATATTTCACACTTACATCGCAGCTAGCTTCAAAACACACGAACTACTCTTTAAGGCAGTTGTAAGTAGTCTGTGCGGGCTTGAAGAGAAACTTTAAAGCAAGATTCGGTTGCGCATTGGAAGCTAAGGCCATTACAACTATTACGCGCATTGCAGCGTCTCGCTATATTTCACACACTACACAATTAAACAATGTCTCAGAATGCTGCACTTCTATAACGCAGCCGCCCGCTTTTTTGAATTTATCACTTCATACTTGGGACTGACTTGAAAGTGTTAAGTAAAGAGAACCAGTTTATACTCGGTAATGTATATTGCTGCGCTGGATATTTTGCTCTGCTGGTTGAATGAGCAAGTACAAAACTAGATATCCACTGAGGCAATAGCGCACACTGAAAGTGAGATGAGTAAAGAGTAATAGATCAGGCTCGCCAGGTTTGTCTTTTGCATGGATATTAAGAATAGCTGTAGCATTTATATATGCGATAAACTCGAAATCGCGCGTCATTCCATTTCACACCTAAGGAGATTTTAGAATCTGTCATAACATACATGCTAACAAATAAAAGTTTCTAAATGACATCTCATTTTCACCTCAAGTGTGCGTCTGAGTGCCGCAGGGTAAACGAGATGAGAAAAATGTTTACATTGTTATGTTATGCGCATGTACATCCACATTTGAGCCATAACCCATGAAGCACGTCTTTATAGAGGATTCTGGGTGATTAATAATCCCAAGACGTGCACCCACAATGGACAACATCCACCAGTTTTTGCATTTGTATCAGAGGAAATGTGGTCACAGTGACCAAGGTTTGCACGTCCATCATCCCCAACCAAATAAATGCACGCACTATAACATTGCAGTGCGTGAAACCGCTTAGAACATAGATGTCAAAACATATAGCACGCAAACTGTTCAAGAAATTTCACCATTTTCATCTGTCGCCCTTCATTTAAAAGAAGCCGCTGAAATCAAATTTAACAAAAAAAAACAACAAGGTAAACTAGGTCTTTTGTTGATGTCGCGTGTTGCTCGTCTCTACGTACTTTAAAGAACGCGCACCTGCCCAAACGAAAGTGTAAAATGTGAAAGCGACGCCCAGGCAGTAGAGTAAAATCAGTCGCACAAAAAACGGTGGTGAAACAATATAGCGGCGTATTGAAGTAGAATCCAGCTGATGCTTGTTGTCAAACCTGATATCAATTATGAATTGATTCCTGAGCATCCGGGCACGGGTTAAGCTACGACGATCCTAGCGACATGTTTTTCTGCTACGTCTCCTAGACGGAAGATTAGAGTGGATTGAGTCAAGTGGTAGCGGTCGTCCTTGCAACTCGTGCGCTTAAAACCCTATCGCGTTATTAAGTAACCCCTTTAAGAGGAATTACCTTCATCAGTTCAGTTCAGTCGTTCAGTCGTGTCCGACTCTGTCACGCTTGCCGGTCTCTCACTATCTTCCTAACATCACATAACTTCATCTGCAGTGCCTCGAGGATGCCATCTAACCATTGCGTTCGCTGCCTACCCCTTCTCCGGCGACCCACAACCTTTCCCAACATCAAATCTTTCTCCAGCGACTCCTCTCTTCTCATCAGATGACCAAAGTAGCTGAGCTTTAACTTCAGAATTTGACCCTCCAATGAGCAGTCCTTCATACAATTACCTTTACACTAATGTATAATCAGCCAGTTCTCACGAAACGCTTTAGTGAAAAATTAGCTGGTGGTTTCATTTTGGTTAGACCTGGAGAGAAGTAAAAACTTCATGTATATGGCTACTCTCATATCCAAGCTTGGCTTGGAAATGAGCGTAGCGTACGTTTCTACAAACACAACGCCTAATCTTCATCAGTCTCTTCGGCTCACCACCTTTTCGGGGCCCCATTCCGACGTGCCTTCGCAGTATTGTAACCTGGTCAGGAGCCTGAGGCTACTATGCATACACGTATCTCCCTTTTAGCGCCCTCAGTCTCATGTAACACTGACGTCACCTCTCGAGACCTTGCCCTTGACAGTGGTCACAGGCCACATGGCGTCCTACATGACTTTGCCTCAAAGTCACTAGGCGAGCACCAGGTGACGTCACCTTGACATTGACAGAGAACACGAGGAGCCCGGGGGCTCCTATTTATACATGCATTGCCCCTTTATTGCCCTCCACTTCCACGTCACACTGGCGTCACCTCACGTTTTTCTTGACCTTTATCCTTACCTTGACAATGGTCATGGGCCAATTGGTGACCTGCGTGACTATGCCCCAAACTTACATGGTGACCGCCATACAACACAAGAGTTTGACGTCTACATCTCTCTCAAGGTGAAAACCGTGCATACCCGACGACTCGACCTACTTGGCGTTGTGAAGTTTTCGCTTCAAAGCATTTGTGAGCGTCTGCAAATCGCTGCCTAGCCTTGTATTGGCCAACTTTCCATAGGTACGCGCCATACATTCCTAGGTGACAAGAACCACTACTATCAAATATGTTATTGGCACGCGTTACGGATTAAAGCTTCTTGGTTTTATTACATATGGTATCAATATTTTCCTTTTGTGGTATCGCATGCGGTGCATAAAAATGTTATTTAAAACGTGGTCGATCAAAGAGGATTTATGATACCAGTAAGCATATCCGAATCATGGCGCCTCGTTGAGGGGTTGCAATGTGCCGAGAAAGGGCGGACGTATGAGTTCAGGAATAAAGAAATTGGTGGAAGCTTTAAAATATATATTGCATAAATCTCGTGCTCAGGCGCGGTGAAGGAATACATCGCACGTTTAAAATATAGAGTTCAATGTGCATTGATTGAGGGTGACCAGATATAAAACAAGTGTTATGTAGATCATTATCGTACACGACTTTAGTAATTATACCTCCTTGCGGTTAGAGAGTATCGATATAATTTTCAGCTACTTTGATGAAAGTGTCGGATAGAAGTAAATATCAAAGTGGAAGGAAAAGTGAGAAGCAAGATTTTGTGCCAAAAGTGTTAGAGTGTAGAACTGTGGGGTTGCAATCGTGAGCGATGTGAACAAGCTGGCACGAGCTGTATTTGCGAAAATGGCGAGCAGAGTAGGGCTGCTAAATCGCCTTTATCAAAACTGAACTGGCTAAATAACTTAGAAGGTTGCTTACGGCTTCTATCATGAGACTATGTTAAAGATTCGAGGGGAAAGTATCATGCTCCTTTTCGGGAGGACGTTTGCAGGGATGTTGCGTAGTCGCACATTTCAGCTTTGCTTTCCTTAATGCTGTTACTATACTATTCCAGGATATTACCTGCTTCTTGACTCGGAAGACGTATCCAGTGTGGGCTTCGGCAGCTTGCAGAGTCAGACATTGAGCCTTGGTCCTCTTGTCTGCTTCCAGTTCTACTATCACATGCGGAAAGGAGGTAAGGTTTAAGGATTGCTGATTGGTAAGGGCGCGCCTAGCGTACACGCTAAACGCTCTTTTCTGTCATTTTGAATTTATGGAACCAATTTCGTTTCATTCCAGCATAGCGGTTGTAAGTCATTTTTAAACTGCAATCTCATAATGCTCAGCTTTCTATGCTCAACTACTAGTGCAATACAATAGCGAAAAAGAATGAGGTATATTTTAGTATATTCTATAAATATTCTAACAAATAAAGTATAATTCTGCTGGTATTTGTGGAATAAGGCCTTCTTTAACCTCCCAAAATTTAATGGGACGTCATTGCATCATTTTCTTCGTCTTTTAATGGGTGCTTCCAAATGCATTCATTCTCAGCTTGTTCTAAACTATTCCCAACATGTACACTTGAAGTAATACTCTTTGCAGGTACTTGTTTAAATGCAGTTTTGTAAGAAACCGGCAGAATGCAGTCTTCGCGACTGGTATGATGGCTGTTATCCGCGCTCGAACTTTAAAATATCATCGACTTTTAATGTTTTCTAGAGTAACGCACTCAGAGCATTTTAATGATTTCACTTTAGGACAGGTCAGATCGACAAAGGAAGTTGTCAAAAAAGACATTGTTCTCGCGAGCCCAGACAACTTACGGCTCTCTGTTATCCACATTTATGAAAATGTTTCTGTAATTTCATGATCAAATAGGCCCCTATAGACTGTGAAACGTAAAGTGACATGCGCTGGAGTAAACTGCTGAAGCGTAGTTCAATATTTCTGCACCTGCAAAAACAAATCTGGATTCCTGGTTGATACCAGAGATTCCAGGGCCTCGGACATCTCTCAAGGTACCCTTGTAGCTTTTCGCCTGGGGTCAACTGCCTGTATATGTTTGTAATTAAACTTTAAATTTAAATAAATGTAGGGTAATGAATACCTGGTGTGGGTATGTTGCGTATGTAAAATTGTACTTTGTTTGGACGAATGAACGTTTTTAGTGTTGCCACGATATTACTCATCTATTTGTGCAAAAAACGCCTTTTATCAACCATCCGCGTTTAACCATACAGAGGCCTCTGCACAACGGGCAGTATAGTCTGGTTCTCCTTTTGTAGAGTTGGCCTCATTTGCCAAGTTAAAGGTGTAATGACCAAAGAAGATTATCTGAAATTTGTTAGAAAATTATGTTTCCATATGGATGCAAGAATTAGGGTAGTGGTATGAGTGAGCTGAATGGCGGCCCAAGGCCCCCTTCTAGACTTGTCAGTAATTCATAGAAGAATCGGGTAGTGGCCCCAATTCATTCTGCTAAAATTGTACGAACTGAATATATCTGATCAAACATCGTTCGCTGTCTCAGGGAAGGGGCGAAAAAGCAAGCAGAGTTGAGGATAATATTGAGAACCTACGTACAACTGTGGAAATGTAGACTAGATGACCACTGACAGCTTTCTGGGCTTTGCGTCTCGGCTTTATGAAGCAATTATCGGGAAAAATATGCGCGCGATGTACAAACGACGGCATATTATTGCGAAAAGTCGTTTCTTTAAATTGATCTCACATTTAATAATACAAGCTCACTTTGTCGCCAATGCTTTCAAGCAGCAGTGTAAAAATTCAGTTCCTGACTGAATTTCTTGCGCAAACGTAAAGTGACTCAGAATGGTGATAAAACTGGTTATGCATTGCATAAATGCTGACACTGTCTTCTCATTGGTGTCATGCCAAAGGTTTGGCGTAGTAGAAGAAATCCTAGACGAAACGAAATATCTTATCATTTCGACCATTAGTTTATCTCTTCCTTGCAAAATAATTTGAAGGTAAAACGCTTACGAATAAATTTGACCTTCAAAAAAAAGGTGCTCATGCGAGCTGTTACATTACATGTGCGATACCTCTGCGGTAGGTGGTAAGCGTAAATTTTTGTAGATAGAGGTACACGTAAAGACGACCTTAGTCGCGTGAGAAACTGACGTATTACGCTTCGTATTAAAGTTGAAGAAGTGTATATTCGTTTCTCAGATTATGTTTATCCGTTACCTTACCAGACCTGAAATGCAATAGCAACGCTTTAAGACTAAAATGTCTCCTTCTTTCCCCTGCTTCTTTCGTAGCGCCAGCCAGCTTGAACATCACGTTCCTCCACACGTCAGGTGTCCCTGCCGGGGATACGTCTGTCGCCAAAAACCCGGAATCAACTGAATGGACTCTGTTCAGGCTTGAGCGCTCCGATGTACCTTCCATGTTCTCGGTCAGTGTTTTGGCTTTCTCCAAAAATTCTAACAGTTTTGAAGGACTGCTAACTTAACATGGTAATGCATGAGGAAAACAGCCAGATGAGGGTTGCCAGCAAAACCTTGCATGCAGAATAACATATAGCCAGGTAGCTTTGGGCATGGTAATTCGCGTAATGTTTCCCGAAATGCATGCGATGAAAATATGTATTTTGCGGGCTGTCGGACGTAGATATGACCAACACAAACTGTGAGTTACTGATTCTCAAGTGCCCCTGTGCTTACAAGTGTGTGCAATTTGATCCTGGTTTACAGCTGATAATCGCATTCAGTACTGACTTTACCTATCACTCAGAATTGAGGAGCCAATTTAAGAACGTGCCATACACACGGTGTGCATTGAGAACTTTAGCTATGCAATTTCACAATTTGCTCCAGGTTTACAGCTGATAATTGCACTAAGTATTGACTTTACCTATCACTGACAATTGAGGAGCAAATAAAGAACGTGCCATACACACCGTGCGCATTTAGAACTTTAGTTATGCAATTTCGTTTCATCATGTGATAAACAGAATAGTTATTTGCGTCATCCATTTTGCTTGAGTAGGTATTTGTAGCACTTGCCGCATCTTCATACGCTCTGGGTGCGGATTTACACTCATGATGTACGGACTGGAGATAGTCGTGTTTTAATAACCAAACTCTTTATATTGTCTAAAAAGATTGGGGGTCTTTTAAATGTCTTTCAAGAGGAGAACGGTAAAAGCCTAGCCTTCCTCTATCATTTGCCTGTTATCGTTTCCAGACAGTTACGATAATTTCAAGTGTCGTTGGACATATTGGTCGCTTCGTAGCGACGGCTCATGCCTAGTCATTATAGTCATTATCACTCATCGCTAAGCCCTTTCCCTCATTTACACTCAGTTGCGGTCATTGCAAATCGTCGTTTGACGCACTGGTCATTCCGTAGTCATGCTAGGGCAATGCTTAGTCGTGCCTAAGCATTGTAGTCATTACTACTTATTACTGCTTATTACGTCATTACAACTTATTTCAACTACATAGCTAAGCGTATTTACTCATTTGCAGTTAGTTACGGTCAATACAAGCCATCGTTTGACATATTGGTCGTTCCGTAGTCATTGTAGTCGTTACCACTCATAGCTAAGCATGTTTACTCCTTCCCAGTCAGTTGCGGTCATTACAAGTCGTCGTTTGACATATATTTCTTTCCTTTGTCATATTTAGTCATTTTATGATAATTTTATTCATCGTAATCATCATTCCTTACATCTATCAATATCTAACGTGTGATTTTCATTTATTACCAGTCACTATCAATCGTTTTCTTTTCTAATTTCCTTCCTTATACATCCGTTATTAGCAAGTGACATAGTAGCGCACAGTTCAGATGCAAAGATCCAATGCACAGATCCGACGCACAGATCCGACGCACAGATCCGACGCACAGATCCGACGCACAGACCCCCGCGCACTAATCGCGCGCACAACCCTCGTGCATGGGATTTCCTTCCATGAGCCTAGAGAGGCTTTCGCCTTTATAACAAAAGCGCTACACACAAGAACATAAGGAGGAGGACACATAGCTATATGTTGTTGTGAGTAGCGCTTTTGTTATTTTGAGATGAACATTCACCAGCTTGCTCAGTTGTCGGTCTTTATGTATTTATTCTTTAAGACGCCAAATTGTTGCATGCAGCGTGTATGGCAGGTGAAAAATCTTAACTATTGCCGGCGTCCAACCAAGCAATCATTCCAACCAACTTCTATATATCAACACATGGGTGTATCGGTATCGAATTCATTTAGATGCCTTTGCTGTTAACGTTATCTCGGGGCTGTTTCTTGAATGCATACCTCATATAGATGGGCAAAAAAAAAAAAAACATTATGTAAAGCGCGATGGCTGAAAACTGTGGATAATTGTGAAATATGATCAACGTGGCGTAGAACAGGATTAGTATACATGCTTGCTAAGTTTCTTGAAGAGTTTATTGCAAATAGCAGCTCTGGAATGCGCTGCTTTTACTAAACATACACTTCACGCTACAGAGTACGGTGCTTTCACTGTGTACGCATTTCCTAGAATAGCAGTCTTGAAGAAAAATGCGGCGGGTATGTGCTTTTCATTTACATTAAAGCACGTCAAGAACGGCGCTCAATGTATGGTAGCGAAGTGAAGTTACCGGAACTGTCTGCTTGACTACTTGCTAGCAGGCGCACTGAGCATCATTAAAATATGGCGCTGTTAAGTCAGGTTATTTTGGATTTTTGCTATCCCTTGAGCAGGATATAGGGTTAATTGGAATCCTGTATTGCATTCTTTTCTGTTATTTAGTTTACAGTGACCATCCTGCGTTGAATTCTGTGTTAGTCATTTTGTGTCTTCGTATTTTTAGCAATACTTGCTTTGACGAAGACAAGCGGGTAGTTGGTGGCTTGTGGTCTTTTGTTATCAGGTATGCAAGAATGAAGAAAAATGGCAATTTGTTTTATTAGCGTGCATGCATGCTTACAATGCTAGTAATGCTGATAGTTATATACATTTGCTGTTTTGACTGTCTCGTTAAACAAATCCTCTATATTAACGGTAGGCATGGTCCAGATAGCGTTTAAACTTGTGACCAGGAGCCAGGGTTTCAATCAATGAGATCGCATTCATCAATGCCACTGAAGACAGCAGCGCATTAAAAGCCTACAAGCGACGAAAGCGTCTAAAAACTGGGATGTCACAGACGCTTTGCCAACATTTATTCACTTCAAATGACCACCTTTTTTTCATGAGGCACATTTTGCTGACGCATCTCTCTGTGGTACACAGATAAGGATCACTGCTCCAGCAACGAAGTTTACGGGAAACATTGCTATCGACGACATCGACGTCAGGCCGGCTAAGTGTACAGCTGATGCGCCGGGTACCACAAACTTTCCACGTGCAAGTGAGTGTGAGTCCATTTATGCAGGCAACCATGATGTAAAGTAAACATTTGCGACATAAAACACACAAAGAAAATTTAAATTAAAGCAACCCACAAGAATAATGGTCCCAAAGTTGCTGTGTTATTGCACGTTAAATGCAACATCTACAATTAGAGCTGATGAAGTATCCTTTGCAGCCAGCCATATACTGGGGAATTCCACACAGGCAGCACTCGTAAGGTGTGATGCCCTAGCAAGTGCTCCTTGGATGCTCAATCTTTAGTAGATAAATTTTATTCGGATTGATGTTTACTGGGACTTAGAAAGTGATACAAAAAATGTTTTACAGCAACGTCCTCGCAACCACTATCGTCAACGCCAGTTGAAGTCGAGACTACCACGACTGAAACGACAGCTCCAACAGAAACAGGTAATTATAATTTCCCATTATATCGTGGTTTTCAGCAGTTGGTGATATTAATTGAAATGTTTCTTCTGGAAATCTCGAAACATGAAGCCCTTTTAGTTAAGGTTCAGTTTTATATACAGCACCAAAACATGACCGTGGGAAAAGAATTCAGGCATTTCTGAAGATGCTTTCTTATTCAGGTTCTCCTGCGCGTGATATATTCACAAATTTAGAAAATTTATTTCTTTAAGTTCGATTACTCACGAGCACAAAGCTTGCTCCGATTAGGTAAAAACTGACGAACTATATTTAATAAACTTTAAGATGTCTAAGTTGTTTTATATAGTTGTTAAATATAGTGCGGTTGACTAAAGTTTCAAAACTTTAGTTAACTGCAGAATTCTTCATTAAAATATGAAATTTTATACGCAAACCAAAATGTGTGCTATATTGAGTAGCTGGCTAGCAATATTTTCTAAAGACCGAAATAATTTTCATGTGATTGACATTAAGAAAATGATAAGACTATTGTGCAAATACTTCGTAAAGATACTATGTTTGGTTTTAGAAGATAAGTTTTGTTAGTACTTGTTTCTGTAACAAAAGGGAAGATGAGTGTGACATTTGAAGCAATCTTGAATAGGACAAAGAGCTTCAACAAATTGAAGCGGGCTCTGCGTGTCCCCGTTGTATATTTGAAGACTGCGCACACGTAGCAGTTAACATAGGCAAATAAAGAAAATGGCTTTAAATAAGCAGTGACAAATGAAAACGTATTGACGAAAATGTAGAAGTATACAAGCTAGCAAACTCCAGTTCACTTGAGGATGTGATGAAAATAAAGAAAATCTAAAATTGAACTCGGAGGTGGTGACCCTCGAAAATTGATTACGTAGTAAGAAGAGCATAGTTGGATTTGACTGTGCTCACCCCATTTTCGCGACCGGGTCCTGCCGCATTAAGGAGCTCTTACCGTGAAGCCAGCCATTATCCTAATCTAGTGTTCTTTTTTATGACGTAATTGGTATTTTGACGGCCATTCTGTGCTCTAGAAGCAGCCAGTCATACAAATAGGTTCCAACAGGACATTTATCCTAACATATGGGAGTTATTCATATGCGGTAATACTTCTTTGGAGCACCGTGTGCAGCCTTACGGCAGTGACCAAGTCGTAAGGGGCGTCTGGGAAGCAAGATGGTAACTGATAGTCTACTGGATGCACGTCGTCTTGCAATACGCAAAACGCTATTCTAATAGATGACAGGTAACCGACTCCCTTCTAATGCCAACACTATTTGCTGAAAGGCACTATATGTGCACCCTCGCCGTGTTTCTGATTACTAGCTCATCTTACGTTGGCTTTCCATTAAGTTCGCTTACACATGTGTGACGAGTTTCCTTCGTTATATAATAGTGGTCAAGGACGCACTGATGATTGCATGCATGACATTGAATCCAATTCATTTTTTTCCCCTAAAATTTCTGGTGCAGCTTAATCTGGTCAAGCATCGCGTTCACTCGGGGAATTGGCGTGCATCGGATGGTAAATTTTAGCTGGAATACACCATGAAAAAAAACTAGAACAAATTTCGAGAAGAACTAGTTTTAGTACCTGAACCATGTTTCTTTGTTGTTTGATGCTTTAATATTGCGACTATCTCTTCGGAGGTATTACAATGAGCGTGAACCTTTGAGACAATGAAGGTTTTTCGCACGGAAAAAAGCGCTGTCGCAAATCATTCAAAAGTACCTTATTCCTCACTGTAAGGCATTGCCACAGGTCTCAGCGCGCATGTCAAACCTCCACTAAATATCAGTTTGTCGAAAAATGCACTAAAGAGCTTGGTAAAGCCTAAAAGCAATGTAACCAGGCATCGGAATCGTCGACTTCGCCAACTTATTACTGTGCAGTGTCTACATAATAAATGGAAAGGAGACACCTTTTAAAAAAATATTGCAAGTCCTTTACACAAATTTTTGTCAATTTGAGATAGATGCGGAAGATTTTACCGAATTCTTAGGGAAAAATGTCTTAAATTGTTAGTGGGTATAGTTAATAAGAATACTCTAATATGTGAATATGAACAAGGCAGCGCTGCTTTTCATCGAAGTGTCTGCTTTTCACTTATCAAAGCAATCAAATAAAGCAAGATTACATAACATCTAAACAGGCTGGTATTAATTTTTGGACTTAAGAATAAATATGCACGTAGCCTATGTGATGTGTGCGTGCACACTTTATTAAGAAAGCTAGTTAACCAAGCATTAGATACCAATAAAATAATGTTTCGTTAGAGTTGTCAAGAGCAGATAAAAGACCAGAACACTATAGTGACAATTTTACGATTCGCAAGTTGTCCTCCAAAGCATTTTTCTTTGACATAATTAGTTTGAAATCATATGTATGCTTACTAACAATGTCGAGACTTGGTGCTTTAGTTCTAAGTGTCTTGCACTTTGGATCCGATGATTTCAGAGTGGCCGACAGCCCCCACGAAAGAGGACATGCCTTTAAAACCGACAACTGCGCCTCCTACTCCGGCGCCACCAAAACCGAAGCCTTCAGGGGAGTGTTCGCGCGGCCACTTTGACTGCCGAGACGGTGCCACCTGCATTCCGGCACTGCTTCTGTGCGACGGTGTTCGCGACTGCCCCAATGGACTAGACGAAAAGTGCGGTACGTATGCATCGGCGAGGAAACTTTGGCATCCCATCTTGGCAGCTACTTGCTGCAAATATAAGCTAACGATAGGACAGAATAAAGTGTAGTAGTGAACAGTGAGAATTAGAGAACATATATTATTTCCGATCATAAAACTGCTGATCTTTCTACCTTTCGTGAAGGTCGCTTATTTCTGAGCAATCGATAAGGGATATACTCCTTGATCATGCGCAAAGAGCACATGCTGTCCGCTTACATAAAAAATTCTCTTCGCAAATATTATCCACGGGACAATTTCGACTTGTTTAAAGAAAGAAAAGAAATGAAGCCTTTGGGCAAACTGGTCACCAAATATCATTTTAGAAGGGTCTACATGCAATTAACTCCCATTTTCGTTGATTTCGTCCCTTCATTTCTTGTTGCAGTACTCAAGCAAAATTTCCAGTTCAATTTGTTCCAACTTGCGATATCGCCATTGATGCTTTATTAATGTTTCAAATATTTTTTTGCTACTGACAACACTGGTCGGATGGATGCTTGTGAACAAAGGAAGCCAGAAAGTAGTTTCCGCTGTTTAAGATTCAAAGTTTATAATAAACGATTTCAGTAGAATGGAACTAAGGCCTTGGGAAAAGAGCCAACGATAGCGGCTCAACGCTACTATCACTTTGCTGCTTCTAAGTGGATCGAAAATCTGAAAGTGACCTTTCCGAGAAAGTAAACTCAGCTGCACTGTTTGGTAAAAACACTGCACTGATTTCTGAAAAAGCTAGCCAAATCAAGTCCACTGCGCGTCTTAAACCAGAACAAATATAATCGCATATCATGTGCACAATTGCAGTCAGTGACAGCTTGATCATATTTTTCTTCTAAAATGAACACTAGGCCAAAAACAAATTTCGGTAGGCGACGACTACTTAATATGTTAAGTACCTCATTAATAAACCTGCGTTTTAAAAGAAAATTGATCGACATACCTAAGAAGAAAGTGCGTGTTCCTGGGGACGACATATTAACAATGGCAGGTTGCGCACCGAACACACAAATTCAATGTATGGGCTAAAAAAGCCTTTTTTGGAGTACTGTGGGAAAGTGTATACCATAAGGAGAATTTCACGTCCGTTCATATCACGCAGCTGTAATAAATATGGCGCTTCTTGGTATCGATATATGCTGCAGCTGACAGTATTGAGGAAGTAATCTTTTCTCGTAGACAGAAACGAGCTCGCCTGCCACTGAGATGGGTCCCAAGAGCCATTTTTTTCGCTTAATTATTTCTCACTATACAGCAATGACACTGAGGCTCAAATTTGACAAGACCTAGAAAGAGTATACAGGGCCTAAGGCTCACTCACCGCGGCCTTTTCGGCTTGTTCTGCATTAGAAAAGTCAAATGTTTGTCTTCTCTCTACCGTATCTACGGCTTGTGGAATGCTAAATCGCGCCCAAATCACATTTTTAATTTTTGACTGTATCATTTTTTTATGCCTGCACTGTAGGAAATGCACCTCAATGCTCGGATGATGAATTCTACTGTGCGGGAGAGTACCCTGGGGCTTGCTTCCCGCGTTCATTTCTCTGCGATGAACACGATGACTGCTTTGGAGGCGCAGATGAGTCCATATGTGGGGGTACGTATACGAAACATTATGTACTACAGCAAGATTAAAGTTTATATACTGGCAGTTATTCAGATAATTTGATTACACAACTGTTTTCTTATGCGCCGATAGCTAAGGTATTTTGATATTAAGCGCACTGCGAATAATTTCACTGTAGCAAATTAATCTGAACAAAAGGTTCTAACGTATGTCTTGTCATTCAGTCAGCTGAATGCCCGTCAGTTGCAAACATTTGTTATAAATATTCCCTGAGCTGAGTGATAAAATATAGCACAACGATGAAACCGAAACAAGTTGTGGAAATTGTGTCAATTGTTTAGGTGTGTTCTTGAGTTTTCTCTTGGCAGTGCGAACGTTTTAAGAAAGCCTTTTCATTCTTATTTGTAGGATAGACACAATAATGTTTACAACATCTGAACGAAAGCAACGCAGACTGTAAAAGGTATTGGTGAATAAAGAATGCCAATTGAACGTCTGATTTTTTTGTTAGGTGCATTTATGTTCCCAAGGAATCATTTTATTTTTTTTTTATATAAAAGCGTAGCTTTGATTTCTCACTCCTGCCCCAAGATTACAATACCGGAGAGCAATGCCTTGAATTATTTTGTTGTAGCCGCAGCCTCGGGTAATATTTTCAAATGCTGGAAAATAAGCGTCAGTCTAGGCACTGAACAACTGCGTAGACGCAGTTTCGATACCCATATCGCTGCCTTCAAGCAGGGGTTTTTTTCTTTTAACTAAGTTCTTTTTTGGTGGTGCCTAGGTAACCTGCTTTAGGACAGACACTGATAAACGTGTAAGAGGAGAGAAATTGCAAGCGATATTTAAAGCCGTAATAGGTAACTGCCGTTCAAATTCTCAGTCGTGATTGTCATTTGCAGGGCGGTATGTTCAGTTCGAGAGGTTGCCGTTGCTACTTCCAAAATCTTGGTTTATTGCCACATTCCCAGCGCAATATATTTTCGCGACGCTGCGCACTTTCGAAGGCAGCTTAGACCGCTTCGTTAAAACTGATGACGTAATCCGAAGTTACAAGAGAAGTATTCATGTTTAGGGCCTTTCAGCGGAAGGCAAGACTAGCAGTTGGTAGCAGTTGGTAGCAGAAAATTAGGCGAACAGGTAAAATCAGGATATTTGTGGTGATCAAATAGATACAGCTGGCATAAGACCGAGTTAACTGGCGGGTGTAGTAAGACAGCTGATGATGATAATGAAGGTCGAAAAAAACTAAGAAGTAGTGAAGTAGCGGATTTTCCCATGAATAATTTCGGTTAAGACGGTGAATAACGGTTTAACCGAAATTGCCATTATTCAACGAGACATCTTAGATGACTACAAGGTGTCATACACGCTAAATATGTAGAAGGTTAGACTAATTACTAGGCCAATAATTACTATGCTTATGTATTGCTTTTGGCTCGCAAGTGTTGTGCAAAGAATAGCTCTCAGTGATCATTTTCTTTCTACTTTGTTTCATACAAACCTTTCTTTCCAAAACTCAAAGTCTTGACAACGCCTCACTCAACTGCTTCTGAATGTCAGCAAAAACTGAGGAGAGTGGTTGACACCAATGGAAAAAAAAACTACTTTAATTAGTTACCTAAAATTTGTGGCATGTTCGTTTCTTTGCCTATGTATTGATAACAGAGCACGCACTGACTGCTACTCAGCCAAGTTTATTTGAGAAATGTCCCCTAAGAAAGCCGCGCAAGAGTTCTGTACCTCTCAACATGAACGGAATGAACTCTTTTTTGTCGGACACATGAAGTGGCAGGAGCTAAGGCTATATTTTTGTCCATGATAGTGCAGACCTTTTTAGGTCGCTTTATGTTAATCAGCCGAAAGATACTAGAACACTGGCATTCACAATACACGAAAAAACTGAAAGCAGCAGGTACACAAAGCCTAAGCATGAATGTCAGCAAACAGTACTTAAATGAAACGTTTGTCAAACAATTCTTTATGGCAGAGAAAAAACTAAACTCAGCAGGAACACAAAACCTAAGCCTTGATGTTAACACGCTAAATAGAACGTCTTGTCAACAGATTAATTTTTCCAAAGCAATCGATTACATTTTTCGAAGGAATCCATAGGTAGTAATTATATTTATGAGGCAAGCCGGGGGAAGAAAAGTGAAGATCAGAAACCTCGTGTGTGTGGCTTCCGACGACTGTTTTTCCAGATGTGCTAATAACGCACTGGCATATAGTAACTGTGCTGGGTTTCTAAAACGTTGTTTTTGACAAAGAAACGCACATTGATGGCTCTTTTGTGCTGCCAGCTTGCAGGTGCTTGCATTGTCAGCTTCCAGGTCCTGACAATGTGTAAATTCTTGTCGCTAGGTACTGTAGGCTTAGACAAATGACGTGCTTTTTCTGTCTCACGGCATACACTTTTTGTGCTCATCTTTTTCTCAAACAGTATGCCCCGACTTCTTGTGCATGAACGGAGGCGTGTGTACGTGGACCGAACATGAACTGAGCCCGGTTTGCAATTGTCCAGAGGGTTTCAAAGGAAGTCGCTGTCAAGTAATCGCTGATCCGACGAAGAACAAGCAGGCCGTCAAAGGTGACTCCCGATTGTTCATCTCAGCGTTAATATACCTGAAAGCTTTACTGAATTGCCCACAAAGTGATTGTTTTCAATGCAGTGTTGCAGTGGTTTCAGTGCATAAAATTATATTTGATTGCGTTCCTTGAGTTATCGCAATGAACTCCTGTGCGAGCTGTTTACTCCAAATTCTCCATTTTCCCCGTTGCATCGATGGAATATCAGAGTCACTTTAGTGAGTTTCCCCTGCGCTTATGCTAGACATTTTTTCCTCAAATTAATTAAATTTTATTTTGAACATACTGCTAGACTCTTACGAGGCTGCTGCAGCATGGTATGACAAGTATATCACAAAATATCAGTTCAGTCGTTCAGTCCTGTCCGACTCTTCGTGACCCTCTGGACCATGTCACGCCACGCTTTCCGGTCTCTCACCATCTTCCTAACATCACAAAACTTCATCTGCAGTGCCTCCAGGATGCCATCTAACCATCGCGTTCGCTGCCTACCCCTTCACCGGCGACCCTCAACCTTTCCCAACATCAAATCTTTCTCCAGCGACTCCTCTCTTATCATTAGATGACGAAAGTAGCTGAGCTTTAACTTTAGAATTTGACCATCCAATGAGCAGTCAGGGTTTATGGTCGACAATATCGACTGATTTGATCTTCTGGCAGTCCAAGGAACTCTCAAGAGTCTTCTCCAGAACCACAATTCAAACGCGTCAATTCTTCGGCGGTCAGCCTTTTTCACAGTCCAACTCTCGCATCCATACATCACAACTGGAAAGACCATAGCACGAGTTATACGGATCTTGGTTGGCAGACTAATGTCTCTGCTCTTTACTAGGCGGTCAAGGCTAACCATTGCTCTCTTTCCCAGAAGCAGGCGTCTCCTAATTTCATGGCTGCAGTCTCCTTCCGAGGTAATCTTGGAGCCCAAGAACAGAAAATCTGTCACAGCTTCCACTTCTTGTCCATTGATGCTCCAGGACTTGATAGGGCAAGACGCCATATTTGTCGTTTTAATGTTCAGTTTAAGCCCAAACTTCTCACTCTCTTCTTGTACGCGCATCAGAAGTCTCTTGAGTTCCACTTCACTTTCTGCCATTAAAGTGGTATCATCCGCATATCTAAGCTTGTTGATACGTTTTCCAGCAATCTTCACTCCAGCTGAAGACTCGTCCAGACCGGCCTTCCTCATGATGCAATCTGCATATAGGTTAAATAGGCAGGGCGACAGTATGCAGCCTTGCCTCACTTCTTTCTCGGTCGGAAACCAATCAGTAAGGCCATGCCCAGTTCTGACTGTGGCCTCATGCCCTTCATACAGGTTCCTGAGGAGACAGATGAGGTGAATTGGAACTCCCATCTCTTGGAGAGCTTGCCACAATCTGCTGAGATCTACGCAGTCAAACGCTTTTGCATAATCAATAAAGCAGAAGTAGATGGGTTTCTGGAACTCTCTTGCTTTTTCCATGATCCAGCGAAGGTTGGCAATTTGGTCTCTAGTTCCCCTGCCCTTGCGAAATCCTGCTTGCACGTCCGGAAGCTCCCGATCCACATACTGCTGCAGCCTACCTTGGAGGATTTTCAACATCGCCTTGCTAGAATGCGAAATAAGCGCGATCGTGCGGTAGTTGGAACAATCTTTGGCACTGCCTTTCTTTGGAATGGGGATGTAAACTGACCTCCTCCAATCATGTGGCCACTGCAGGGTTGTCCAAATCTTCTGACATAATGTATGTAGAATGTTAACAGCGTCATGGTCGAGGTTTTGAAGCAACTCAGCTGGAATGCCATCAATTCCGCTAGCTTTGTTCTTAGCAAGGCTGGCTAAGGCCCATTCAACTTCACTCTTCAGGATGCCCGGCTCGAGATCAGTAATCACAACTGTCTTATGTTGGGTTTGCACATTCGGGTCCTTCTTGTACAGTTCTTCTGTGTATTCCTGCCACCTCTTCTTTATCTCTGAGGCTTCAGTGAGGTCCTTGCCTCGTTTGTCCTTTATCACGCCCAGCTTAGCACAGAAGCTTCCTTTGATATCTTTGATTGTCTCATACAGAGCTCTTGAGTTCCTTAATTGGCTGTTGTCCTCAACTGCTTGGCACTGTATGTTCAGGAAGGCATTCTTATCTCTCCTTGCTATTTTCTGAAAATCCGCATTGAGAACCTTGTATCTTTCTCTTTCCCCCATAACTTTTGCCATCCTCCTTTCCTCAGCTATTTGCAAAGCTTCTTCAGATAACCAGTTTGCTTTCTTGCATTTCGTTTGCTTTGGAACTATCCTTAGTAGCAACTTCTTGTATTATATCACGAACATTGGTCCACATCTCTTCGGGACTTCTGTCTTCTAGATCTGTCTTCTAGATAACGAAATATACAAGCACTAAATGAAACTTGCGCAGCGAAAAAAAAAAAACAATGCATATTATTCATCATGTGTTGTAATTCCCATTTTTATCGTGTGGCATACATTGCAACATGTGTACCGATGACATCAAATTTGCTGACAGCAGTACAGAAAAGTCAGGGTTTGGGATTAAGGTAAAGGATTCATCGTCATCTTCACCAGGACTGTGCTCAACTGCAGGCCGAAGGCCACTCTAATTAACCTGGTCCTATGCTAGGTGCATCCGCTCGACTACTGGGAACTTTTTAACCTCACCCGCCCACCTAACTTTCTGCCGTTCCCTGCTACGCTTTCCTTCCCTTGCAATCCACTTTGTTACCTTAAGCAAAAATTGGTTATCCTCCCTTCGCACTACATGCCCAGCCCATGCCCATTTCTTTTTCTTGATGTCCAATATAATATCATTAACTCGAGTTATTCTCTGACCCACTAAGCACGCTTCCTAACTCTTAAGATTCCACCTACCATTTTTTGCTCTATAGCACTCTGCGTTGTCCTCACCTTAGGTAGAAACCTTTCGTTAGTCTACGCGTTTTAGCCCCATAGCTGAGTACCGGTAAGAAGCTACTAGTTTATAATTTCCTCTTGAGCGATACCGCTAAGCTGCTAGTCATAATATTCAAGTCCTTGCCAAATGCGCTCTATCCCGACCTTATTCTCCTATAGTTATTGCTCTTTTATAGCACGGATCTGCGGTTGCTACCCGTCGCACGACAGGTAGTAAGCTATTACGGCAGGTTAGAAAGAAAACTGCGAAAGGATTCAGAGCTACAGCATCCTTAGCTAGCACATTCCATTCTCTAATTGCTAGCGCGAGAAAGTATTAATAAAGGTGTCAGTGTGGAATTTATACTCAACTAAATGCTGTGCATGTTTGGTTTTTGTATTTATTTTAGAGGAAGGAACTAAGTAAAGCTCAGAATCTGTTTTCAAGCATCTTTTATCGTAAGTAAGAGGAACTTGAGGCGCGAATTTCGGGCACGATCACAATAGTAGCGAGGTTCGCATTGCTGAAAACCTCAGTTAGGGAGTAAATACGGTAAATTTTCTCAAATATAAACCTTGCGGCTTTCCCGGTGTTCCCTTTCTTACTTATTTATGCATTGCTGTGTGTGCGGAAACCAACACAAGGTGTTGTACTCAAGCACAGACCATACAAGAAGAAAACATGTTAGCTACTTGGTGTCGGAGGAGGCAGACAGGATTGACTACTTAAGAGAAAAAAGATGGAAAATGCTTTTGATAAATTCTATTTCAAATCGAAGGAGATGATGACAACGAGATATTTGTATAACTTAACTGCATTTTATGACTTATTTTCAGCTTAATATTGGAAGACAAGCGGGGTCTGTTCCATTGACAAATCATAGAAAGTGATTACCTGAGATTCAGTCGTTTACCACTTTCAACATTTTGCTTTTTGACCAATTGCCTTGTTTAGGTTTATCTGATCGTCATGTGACTTTATTTCTTTGTAAACAACGCATTCATTTGTGAATATTCGAACTGTTTCGTTGAAATTTGATGTTAGGTCGTTAATCTAACGAAGAAATAAAGTAATTGCTATTAGCGTTCTTTGGGGTACGCCGGACATTACTTTCTGCGATGCTTGATCGTCATAGTGCACGTATTGGTAGCAGTCATAAAGATAACCTTTTATCCAGTTTGTTACTCTATTGTAACCAAGAAAGTGGCGAAGCTTAAACATCTGTTTCGGGTGCGATACGGGATCAAATCCTTTTGATAAATCAAGGAATAAGATGTCCACCTGGCGGCACTTGTCGAGAGCAGATGTGAGATCGATCGTGGGCAGAAAGTAGGTGTGAAGGGACGGCCTCTGCTGTATTAAGCAAATCCGACATAGTTTCTTATGGTGTCATTCTCATTGGTCCTGAAAGTAGCTCTGTCCCCAGGCTATTGACCAACGCTGATCTGTGACGTAAGCAAGGTGCGATGGCCCTGCCATCGCCAGGCTAGGCCAACTGGTGGCGAAAGAAAGGTTTATCGCCCCTAGGAATATAATGAACCAAATGATTTCAAAGCAGTTTTTTGGTTGCACAGGATACCTATAATGTCATTATTTCTAGAGTAAATATGAACGCCGTAGAAAAGATTGCAAAAATATGAAATCTCATTACAGAGACCAGTATATTTAAAACACTGCGAAACGTACAGGAGACGCAAGTCAGGAGTACGAAGCACAGAAATACGTGCAAGAAAAAGTTACCAAAAGAATTTTCCTGACTCAGAAAGCACAAACAAAGGTGGCCGATTGCCAAAAATTAGCCAGAGCTTTGAAGAAAAAGTGGGACAAAAATAATATCATTTTGAAATTATTATATATTTGGAGCAACAAAATAAATGTGTGTTGTAAATACTGACATAAACATAGAGCTCAAAACCTGGATCCATCATTAGCCAGAGCGGCTAAGGATACAGATGACTTTCCAGCACCACAGCAAACATTTTCTGTGGAAATATCCCTATTCGGATTTTCCTTATCCGTTCGGTGTTTTTCGAAATCGCGACAGCTTCTCGTGTAGTCCCACATGCTGCCGTGCCGGCTGCATTCCCTCTTTTAATACTGCCGACCAAATGATAGAAGTTTTTGAGCTCAGCATGTTAAAGGAACCGCGGCCACCAGACCACCAAGATCCCCTGCATGCTCGCACATGCCCCGTTCGCTGACGCCGGCATCATCTGCGCCCTCGTCGGCTACAGTGGGCCGTTTCGATCATTAGTCATGATTTTTGCCCCGCCGGGGTGGTGCAGTGGTAAGACGCCCGACTACTGTGCCGGAGTACCCGGGTTCGAACCCGACCTCGGCGGCTGCGTTTCGATGGAGGCGAAACGAAGAGGCGTCGTGTGCTGTGCGATGTCAGCGCACGTTAAAGATCCCCAGGTGGTCGAAATTACTCCGTAGCCCTCCACTACGGCTCCTCTTTCTCTCTTTCCACTTTCACTCCCATCTTCCTCCCTTCCCTTACGGCGCGGTTGCGGTGTCCACAGAAATCAAATGAGACAGACCGCGCCTTTCCCTTCCTATAAATAATTCAGTTTTTTTTTGTCATGATGTTTGCTTAGGCTGCATGCCTTGAACGACCAGTATTAGCCATGGAGGCGAAACGAAGCGGCGTCGTGTGCTGTGCGATGTCAGCGCACGTTAAAGATCCCCAGGTGGTCGAAATTACTCCGTAGCCCTCCACTACGGCTCCTCTTTCTCTCTTTCCACTTTCACTCCCATCTTCCTCCCTTCCCTTACGGCGCGGTTGCGGTGTCCACAGAAAAACAAGTGTGACAGTTACCGCGCCTTTCCCTTCCTATAAATAAATCAGTTTTTAAATCAGTATTAGCCAGCAAATTACGCGCATGTGGCCATTTATCGAGGTTACATGAGAATCTTGCGCGATTTGGAGAAACATCAAGCAGATATTGAGCCTCTCGACGGCATGTATGGCTTCAGGACACTTATTTTTATCGCCATTTTTAAGATACTCCTATTTCGAAATGACATTTAATACTCCCTCAATCTGTTCTAGAATATTCATTGTTGCTCTGCATCAAAGGAAGACATCATAGGGGCCCTGTGAACTCCGAAAACTCCTTTGAAAAGATTCGCTTCTATGTTCTCGTATGGGAGCTAAGGCTGCTGTCTCACCAAGTCAGCTGCAGTGACTGTTAAGTGCTCCCTTTGTTTGGAAACAGGGTATTGGTTCATAATGCAGGCATAAGAATCCCACCAGCAGAGTCCGCAGCAGTGATAATGCTACAGCGTAATGTGGCAACTATCCTTTTACCATTATATAAAGGTTTAGTATTCCGCTTTGCTTGAACAAGTGGAACAGTGCTTGCTCGTAGTTATTTCGGAGAACAGAAAACTATGCACCATATTATTTGTGATGCGCGTTGAGGACAGAAAGTTAAAGATAAGCTCTAGCTTCATGCCTTAATTTGCATATACTTCACTTTCTCTTTTTTCTTATTCTTTCAGGTGCTGGAAGTACTAGTTCTATTGTGACAAGCATTCTGTTGGTTTCAACTTTAATTATAATAGGGGCTGTTGCCGCCTTCGTCTTCCTGAGAAAAAGACGTGCTAGCCAAAGGTGAGATTTAGTGATGAAGCTGCTATTCGTATTTTTTGCGGTGTCGATAGTTCCTTACCTAAGTTCTTTGATTTACTGCCAAGCGGGACGCCTTATTCTTTTTTACGTTTATGAACCAGGTTTCTTTGGGAATAACAGGTAAGGACATCTTTTCAAGACACACAGGCAGTTTTTTTTCTAATTCGCCATTAGGCGGTACAAATAAGCAATGACAACGGACAAGAACTAACTAAACCAGCACTTAGTCACCATTTATACATGTGGTACGAGTTCACTGCTCCTCAGGGTTCAAGAGCTCGCACCCTGAACGCACAAAACCTAATTTATTTCTTACGGCATTCTAATTTATGTACATAAAAGTGGAACCTACGCGAAAATATTTCGCATGCGTAGTGAAAATGAAGTGGATTATAAGTAACGATATCCTATTTGTGAACTGCAAATACGTTGTATCTGGTCAGTCTGTCAGTCTGCACCTTCTTCATTTTAGTGCATACGCTTAAATCTAAATGTTCCGCTGAAGAACATCTATTAAGAGATGCTTTCACCCCAATCACTTGGCTTGGCCAACAGAGAACGGACCAGGCTTTGATCTGGTGTATTCGTCAAATGGAATTCTGCGAGCAGGCCTTCCGTGTTTCGTTCTACGTTTGTGGATAAAATATCTTTCGCAGCTAATTGCCACTACCAAAAATGGAACTATGAAACCGAACGTCGGTGGCGATCTATTTCGCAGCCAAGGTTGATACAAACGCGAGTCGCTTCCACTAGCCACCTTACTGCTGTGAGTTTTTGTAGAAGGAAACTGCACGTTCACCTATACAATATGCCGCTGACATGAAGCAGGGATACAGATTCCTATAGCCTGATGTCCTAACTGCGGGAAAATTTAAACAGCTCTGAACTTCAAAGCACAGTGTGGCGTTCCATGACATCAGCTAGAACAATGACTTTGCAAATACGGCGAGTTCGCCGATGTGGCGAGGTAATGCCGCCAGGGAGTTTGCCATAATTCCAGGCAGTGGATGGAGTAGTGCGACGAGACAAGTGATGCTTTCTTCGATCGGCCACACGAGCCGATGCGGCAAATCTGCGTTTGTAGTATCCGCTGCAGATTGTAATTTTACACTGATCGCTCTTGGAATTTTTGTTTTAAATTCCACTGCTTTCTCGCTTTCTCATTAACAAATCTTGGTGTGTGGGGGGGGGGGGGGGGGGAGGCGGCGGGGCCATTCAAATAATGTGCAAGTGGAAGCCTTCTGGAGGGCGGATGCTGTGGGTGTGTTGATTTCCTAGCAGCTTTGGGAGAGTTAAGCTGGAAACGCGGTTCTCTGAAGTGAGGCATACTGGATGCTTTCTTGCCTAAAGTGGAGTGCTACAGTGCTACTAACGCAAGAAAAAATGGTCATTTGCGCTTGGATTTTGATGCAGAATAATTACTGCGACTGTGCTGGTTGTTCTGGAGTTTAACTGGGGTGCTTTTGTTTTATTTCCAGCCAGAGTGTGGCCTTGACGCATGACTAAAGCAGTTGATCCTTACACTATTTTTGCGCGGCCCATTTTGGTTCAGAGGTTTTTTTGTTGTGAAGCTCTCCAAATTGCGCGTACATTATTCGTGCTCATTACTACCTTGCTGACAGCCATTTTATTGTTAGTATAGATTAGTGCTGGGGGGCGGGGGGGGGGGGGGGGTGACAGTACCTATGTTTGAAAGAGGATGTTGAAGAAGTAAATTTTTTTTCTGGCCCAGAATGATTGAAAACGTGTTATCTAATTGCTGGTTCCCCTGACAACAACGCGAAATGTCACATGTATAGGGTTCGGGCTTATACTCCCGTCGTTTTCTTTTCAGAGACTCGCAAATGCTTGTGAACACAGCTGTGTATGATCCTTCAGTCGAGGAAACACGTGAGTGACTTAGCACAATGTTTGCTAAATTTTTCCCGAATTAAGAATAGATGTACACACAAACACGTCGTTTACGATTACTTTGCATTGTTTTTGCCGTCTAAAAATTTGCTGCCCCTATGTGTAAGCCGAATCTCGTAGTGTTTAAAAAGACTGGTCTGTTACTGCGTCTGCCGGGGTGGGGAAACTTTTTCCTTCTCTTTTTTCTGTACAATTTGTTGTCAATGTCTTTATTATGTGTATTTGAATTAGGTTCTTACCATAATCTGCTTGTATGAGCTTACAGGTAGACTGTGCACATGTTCTCAATTTTTTCCATTACATGCTGCTGAAAATTTTTTGACCCTGAATTCATTGTTAGGAAACTTAAGGTACATGACATATAACAACTCTAAAGCCGGTGGCAAGTTATCGCCGCCATGTTTGCAGTTTTTCCTCCCAGAATATGTCGGTGACTAGGTGCCTCTGTCTAGAGGCAAAGAGGCGCGATAGTGTCAGGAGCAGAGGAGGTGAGCAGGCCCCCTTGAATTGTGGCACATTTCAGGCCACTGCCTGGTATCAGAGCGGCGAAATATCTGTTCAATTTTTTGCGCCAAATGGCATCTCTTAATATGATGGTGGAGACAGCGCACTGAAAATTTCATTTCGGTACTGATGTTTATGCGAAGTCGTTGGTGAAGACCAGATTCTTAAGAGTTTCGATCACACGTCATATATTTCCTTAACTTGTTTCCTACTACTTCAAAAAATGCAAGCTATTTTATTATAAAAGATACAGTGGATACAGAAGCACTTTGCTTTCCAACCATCTACTCCACACAACTGCCTTTTCATGACACTGTTCCTCAGCCAAGGCAATTTCAAATTATATGCAGCACAGGGCGTATGCACATTTTGCAAATACCCCTCCACGGTGGCGTTGTGATTGAGGTGCTCGACTACTGTACCAAATGATTAGGTCTAATCCTGGCCGCAGCGGACGCTTTTAAATGGAGACAAAACGCAAGGCGCCCGTGTGTTGTGCAATGCCAGTACATATTGAAGAAGGTGGTCGAACTTCTGGGAGCCTTCCACTATGGCATCTATTCTAGCCTGTGTCGCATTGAGATGTAAAGCGCATAAACCAGCCATAGATTTTTCAAATACCGTGTAGCGCACTCACTAGCATTACAGTTTATTAAAACTCGGCGTAAAATATTAGTATCTCTTTCTTTTAAATACTAAGAAACTATCAATAGCTCCTGATCTGTATCTTAGCCGATAAAGGGCAGCTGAACAAGGAAGAGGAGCACAAATTCACTAACAGCATATTTTGGCGAACTAATATCTTCAAATTTCCTTTTTTCGGCGCATCAAACCAGCGTGGATTTAGTTTGGTCATCTCTCGTTCAAATGCCTTAGAACATGATGTTCAATGACTAGCTGTTTTGATCATGATTTGTTGTTTGTTTTTCTGCATACATGAAAGCCCCTCTGCCATGTTCCTTAACTGTGCCTGCATTACATTCGAAATAGACAGATGCAAACGATACCAGGAAATTCTTGGCGTGTATCCTAATGAGTGCAAGGCTTTTATTTCTGTGAATTAAATCGTTACACCATTTGACTCCACATTTCCACCAAAGTAGGTGCTAATTAGAAAGCTGGACATCGAACTATATTTGTTTTGGCAGAAGTTAAGAGACGAGTTTTATAAAAGGTCCCCACGCTTCTGTGTTCGTTCCTCTTTATTTTGCAGATTTTCTGTGACTGAACGGTGCATTTGATCTGAAGATATACAAGGTTTTGTGTATAAATTGTATAAAATAAAAGTCGTCCTTTTTATAAATTTTATTCCGTTTTGCTATGAACGATTTGTTTCAATAAATATGTCATCTCTGTTTTCGTGTCTGCCTTGCAATGGTTTGAAGTCATGATGCTTTCAAAGCAACGCTTCAAGACTTCTAAGTTACTGTTGTTGAATGATTTACATACGCAAATTGTCGACATGGAAGCCAGAAAAGGTGCACTTTCATTATGAGGTTGCTGTTTTATTTCCTGCTGTTATCACAATTATTTTGCTGCGAAGCAATTAACCTATGCTTGTTGTGGCCCAAACATATTTTATGATATTACTTACGTAGGATAGTACTGTGGTGTTAGTGCCCATTAAGGAACTACATAAGGCCGAAATTATCTACAAGCCTCCAGTCCGATGTTTCTCATCGTCTGATGGGATTCTGGTTATGAAACTCCTTAAATTATAAGCCATATAACTCTGTTGACCAACTGAAGTAGAGTACTAACACAAAAGCTTTCTAGAAATCCGTTTGTAGCGGTCAGAATCAATAAATATTATTACCATAATGTAGTTGTCTTTGTGCATTCATTAAATAATCAAATATTGACATAAATCTTCGAAGGAAAGAGTTATCATTAGAAGCACGAGATGCTGTTAACTTCCAACATCGACAATAGAAGTCGTACATGGGTCCGCAGTTCTACAATATCAAAACCAACTATACGGCTCAAAAAGTAACCTTCTATATTTGGCTTTAGACGATATACAAATAATCTGAACAGCAAAATGAGTGCCCTCTGGACGGTGGCTTTGGAATGATTGGCACAACTATGGCGGTAGAAATAAGGCCACGGCTACTCTGTTTACGCCATAGAGTAGTGTGAAAGGGCATATGGTTTCAGAAATGTCAGAGACATCGCTAGTTTCACTGCGTGGTCAATGTTTAAATTTGGCTGTAAACCCAACTCAAGTGCTTGGTATATTTGCTTCGCATGCCGAAAAAAGTGGCTTTTTGCGGTTAAAATATGATCTCACATAATCATGTACTGCACTATTTTGTGGGAACACGGGAATCCGGAGAGCATTAAAACAGATTAGGCGGCATAAGCGTCCTAAATTTATAGGAATGAAAAACATTAAGATGTACACTTTGGCTAAGCCCGGGCATGCAAGAAGAAGCATGATTCAGAACATGCCTAAATAAGTTTAGATTTAGTTTACTACGTGTTTTGTTATGCTTAGCTTAATAGTTGACGTATTTGTGATTGCTGCAACGCGTTTGAATATCATGCTGCTATCCTGGAACTAGCCCACAAGAAAGCGTTTGACCAGGTTAGCTGCCAAATTCTATTTTCAGTATTGAATTATTTAAATGTAGTCTCAGTAATAATAACGGGAGTTCAAATTCTTTACGCAAACCATTCCACTAGCATCGTGCTAAATAATTAGGTCACAGAAAAGGCTTTCATTTCAAATCTTCTGTTAACCAAGGATTTTCGCTTTCTCCTCGGTTATTTGCATCTACATAGAGCAACGTAGTTCAAACCTGATTTAGAATGAAAGGATTAGATGATCTAGACATATGAAAAGTGATGTAAAGGTATTCTCTTACACTGGCGATATAGCCATTTTCTCTCATTACAAGGAATGCTTTTCAGAGGCAATCGAAGATGTTACTCGATTTTGTAAGCAAACGCCCAGCGAAGTCAAACGGCACAAATGTTCGGGGCTCGGGCATGTGGCCTGGAGAAACGTATCTTCCCTTTTCAAAAATATTTTGTCGCCTGTCAGACCTGCGAGATTTGGAGTATCGCTCGAACAATACAAGGATACGAATGATTACTGGAGTAATGAATGTGAACGTATGCAGCTGAAAACAAGAAAGGGAGCTTACCTTTATTTATTAATGTTTGCGCGTTCATATGTGTACAGTTTGTTAATTGTTGCAGAAGTCTCGTATGTATTGAGAGCTCTATCCCTGTCAAGGGTTAGCGCGCAGAAAGTTGTCTGATTTCAAGCTGTTTTCGGCTGGAGTGTGGCTCGAGATAAAACGAGTCGTACAAATTTGTTTCGCTCAGTGAAAAGGGGGAGGATTTGGCTTCAGCCATTTATTTTTACTTCAATTTGTGTGCAGTTTTATGTTGTTATGTTATCAAAGGAATCATTCACTGCGTATGGGTTTCCAAGTACACTGTGTCATTACATGCGAGATTTGTTGGTAACGTATAGCGCCATGCAAGTGGTTGGGCTTTTTTATCATGTTAAAAGGGAGATTCCGAATGAAACACTTAAGTACTGTAACCCAAACACACCTTTAAAAAATCTGATTATATTACGTAGCCAGTGTCTGTGTATCATTCATTACACTTTGCACGAACATGTAAAAATAGCCTAATAAGAGTTAAGAAGATGCGGGCACGATTGTCTGGCAACAGTTTCTTCTTTCTTTTATACAGTGGTACATTACCTCTTATGTCATGGTTGGTAAGAAATGCTTCTTTTCCCCATGGTCATTGGACTGCTTGCTTTACCGTGAATCGGAAGCCAGTATGCTCCTTGACTGCTGGGATGCAGTATTTCTCCGTTATATTTTACAGAGAATTTTAAAATATAGCCTGCCAATTCCGGCGTATGGCATATGGTTACTGCCTTTCAGAAAACAGATGGTGTGCCATCCTAATCATGTTTCTTTGACTCCACGAGCGAGGAAATTGAGAATCACAGTGAGACACGCCGACGTGCATGCTCGCTTGGCGAGGGAGTATTTCATTCAAAGTGTTACTCACCCGAAAGCAAGCTATAATACCCAAAGTGAGAAACCTTAATGGATGCTCATTTTGATCGTACTAGCGGACCTAAACTTTTTAAACCCAGTGCAGCCTTACCTTTGTCTTGCGCTCTCAGTGGTATTGTACTTAATTTTATATGTTTACACCAGTATTTTTCCTCGTCGTGAAAATAAAATTAAGGCTAAATCGGCGATTGTCGTGCTTGCCCCATGGAAGCTGATCTGTTTGTTCTGGTGCTGCTTCGAAACACAGTCGTGTCAATGTTTTTTTTAACTATTGACAGATCATACTTGCACACTCTGTTGACACAATCTGTCCACAATCCTTTTAAATGCCATTTATGACAGAAGTGTCTTCGCAGTAAAATATTCTTGCTTTGGATATTATCATGCACTAAAGCATGTGTTTGGGAAATATTCGTTTCCTAGACAGCAGTGGGCTTAATACGCTGAAAAGGACGATCTCTCAAGTGTTTTAAATCCAGTTATACTGTGGAAGTTGAGTTTAAGAAGCCTTGCGTGAAGCTGACTTCATTTGCAACGGATGTAGTCGGCGCTGTTTTTTCTTTCGCCCCAGCCTGGCCTGTATAGCTCACACACGTGGATTCAAAGAGCGGTATTTTAGACCGAGGTGCTTCTGTCAAAATGCTGGGAGTAAAATAGGTACGAAGCTCCTGGGTGGTGTCTAACGGCTCCCAGCACTGTTGGAAACGCATGGCGCGCCTTATCCAAGGCATAAAAGAGGACACCCTCGTAAATGCGGTCGGTGTTCGCGGCGAGGCGCATGCGTAGTTGAAGGCGGCGACGCCCAGCTGGACAGCCTTTCCCTTGCGGTTGAGTCCGGTGAGAGGTCCCCCAGAGTCACCCTGCGCACAAGATGAATCTCTTATCAAGGAAGCGTTGACGAATTACCTCTGCATAATGGCATAAAATGCTTAGCTTCGGTAAAAGGCAGAGAAAGAAACTGATGTGTGCCAAGTGCGTTATTACAAAACTGGTCCTTTCTGCTCGTTCATCAAACGGTTGCCATAGTAACAGTGACGCCAGCCGCTATTGAGACAGCCAAGCGGGGGGAGAAACGACGACATCCTCAAGAGCTACCCCTTTGGAAGAGCATCTATCGACTATCGTCTCTGGCCCGCCATTTGTTCCTACGACATCGCTTTCGAACCTGCATATGACGTTACATTTCAACTACTTTGTACCAACATTTTGACGCAACGCTTGTTTGCGCAGTGTTGAGTTGCAGTCGCATGATTTCGCTTCCTTTTATTATGCACCTTCTAGTCAAGTTGGAGGCTTGTTTGCGGTATATATAAACGGAGGTTATTTTTCACTACCAATTAAAACCTGTAATTGTATAATGTGTAATAAATACGACCAAAAATGTGTTTAGCTTTCAGCCAATCTCAATGCTGAACCGCCAAGTAAATATATGCCAACAGCATGTCAAAGGGTACTTTCGCATGCCTTAGTCGGTATAAATGGTGGCAAGCCCCCACTAGTTTTTTAATTGCTGCCACTGCCGGCAATCCCGAATCCGGAAGGCCAAAAGCAGTCATTAAGCAACGTACAAACAAATTTGTGGCTATTGAAAAAAATTCGCATTTTTGAACTTACATCGCAGATGTCCTTGTTTTTAGTCCAGGCGCAAATTATGGTTGAAATGTTGATGCTGGCTGCCGTGGAACCCGGA
>NC_139347.1:161192959-161242959 GCF_055883805.1 Amblyomma maculatum
GTGTGTGTGTGTGTGTGTGTGTGTGTGTGTGTGTGTGTGTGTGTGTGTGTGTGTGTGTGTGTGTGTGTGTGTGTGGGGAGTGGGGTATTTACTCCTGTGATCGAGTGTAGACAGCAAAGACAACTGGAAAAACCACTTGCCTTCCCTTGTAGTTCCCCATCCGGCGACAATCAGGTGCTGCTGCTTTATTCTTGTCCACTTAGTCGGCAGGCATACAGGCCGTACGAACCTGTCGAACCTCAGTGGTATTTCCAACTAGAAAGGTAAAAAAAAAATGTCTTTGTTTCCGCACTTCTCTTCATGCGCCATGGATGTCTACACCAGATGTACGGAGCATTTTAGTAGTTCTATAAGAAGCTAAGAAGCAACAATTCTTGTGATTTAGCAAATTCAATCACCGAATTATTTGTGAGTGATAGCACGTTATGGTAGGCTCCACGAACATTAGGGGTCTACAAACCTTTTTATGCTAATATACCAAAGAGTTGCTCTGAAGTTCTTTGCTTAAGATTAATTACTGAATTTTGCAAAGAAACATTATTTTTCATGAGAGCATTTGGAACTTACTGCCTGGTGAAAAAGAGCAAACTAACTGATATCTTTCATTTAGCAGCGCAGCTTGAGAATAACAATTCATGATGTTTTTGTATTCGTATAAAATTTACATATCGTCTTAGGCTTGCAATGATCGGAGAGTGGTGACGGCACTATGGGAATGATGTTTCTCTACTATGCAAGAAGAGGCAGAAGTATAGTAATGATTAGAATATTTTAAATTCATTGTAAGGTTGAAGAGAGAATAAATAAATAAATGGTGCCTAATTATTTGTTATGTTAGCTCTAAACGTCAACGGCTATCCGGTGGCTCATCAGAAAAACGTCAACGGCTATCCGGTGGCTCATCAGAAAGGTATTTAGAACTACATTAGGCAACACATTTCAGCAAAACTGTTGCAAAATATTTAAGGGCCTTATGTCGGCGTACAGCATTACAATACGAGGCCCTCGTGTTATTGAAGAAATTGATAAATTAGATTTGAACCATACATAAACGCGCACAAAACGTGGTAAATATTCACACACACCTCTGAACTTAAAATATTAGAAACAAGCCTAAAATATTTTTGTTTGTTTGTTAGTTAATTTAATATTAATCATCCAAAGGTCTAGTGGCACTCGTTTGATTTTGAAACTCTCGCCTGTATTCCACCTTCTATGTATACCTCTTAGTGCGTGAGTAATAAATGCATGTCTTGTGTTTTCTTTTCAAAGACTTATGATAACCTAACAGTCTCTGGACATAATAACTATCTTCCATGAACTTTTCATCTCGATAGCTGTATTTGAAGGTGAATGTTTCTCTGCATGGTTCGTATTATTGGTGGGCAGCATGCGTGCCCATGTGCGTCGCGCCCATTTTTATGAAGTAATTTCCTGAACGTGGAACATTCGATGCTAATTCACTAGCTTGGTGGGAACATTGATCATGGCCGTAACATATTCTACCCAGTGCAAATATCTTCGCTGCATTGGGGGGGGGCTGCTTCCTCATTTGCGCTGTGTGGTTTAATTTAATTAGTTTAATTAGTCTAACTACTTACAAAAGTCCGCGGGGTTGATGCCTGTTACTGGCTGTTTTGATGGTCACTAACTTGTCCGGCTTGTGGTTTAGTTTCAAATGCATAACGGCATAAATTGACTGAGGCTATGGGGATGCCTTAGTCGGGGAAATTTGGACCACCTGGTGTGCTGCAACGCGCACTGACATCTCTCAATGCAGGGTACTTTGCATTACACCTGCTCCGAAATGCGGCCGTTGCGTTGGGATTGATCCCTCTTCCCCAGCAGTATATCGCACTACAAACTGAGCACCCACGGCAGGTGATGATAGTTCAAGATCATTTCCACAAAAGGGATGAACGGGCTCGTTGGTCCTTCTTCGTGATAAAACAGCGCAGCTAAGACACAGACGAGTATTGTGCCTATTTCCTTCCTTGTCCATGTCTTAGCGGCGCTATTTTATCACGATCATTTCCATGGCTAAACGTATGAATGGGCCTTCGAAGAGAGAGCGAGAAATGTGCTTTTACCCCACATATGGTTCAGTCTGACTTCCAAAAAGGTATAGACGTGCATTATTCATAAGTACGACCACCCACGTACTAAATACGAATGATCAATAGCATGGCTTGGGCTAGAGCCTTCTGTATTACACTTTGAAGTCTTACGCCCTCAGAATTGGAATGGGCCGGCTCACTTAAATATGGGTCGCTGCAGTTGTTCTATTGGAGAGAGAGTAAGCCGGCTCTGTCTCTGTCTTATTTACTGATCTTCACCCGTTCGACCTCCCGAACTTTTCCATCGCAGCCGGGTGGCTGGGTGCGACTTCCGCGCTTCTGGTAGCGGTGCGACAAAGCAACTGCTCTCCCGCCCTTCCTGTTAAGAGTCAAAACCACTCTCGCTGGACCACTAAACTCTCCTCGCCTTCAAGTTTGCAGCAGTTTTTCTCAAGGCCCACGGCTCTAAGCCCCCCTGCTTCTCCCATTGTTTCCTTTATACCTGGCGACAGGTTTCTTCCCTGTTCCCCTAACGCAAAACTTGTTCAACGTTCCTGCTTGCTCCGCCACATACACGCGGCGACCGTATTTCATTCATTCATTCATTCATTCATTCATTCATTCATTCATTCATTCATTCATTCATTCATTCATTCACTCATTCATTTTGTGCTTACTTCAAGCCGCCTCACTCGCCATTCATGCTGTGAGGTGGTGTTTTAATTTTTCAAGGCATCGAAAAGTCAAGCGACAGGTAGAAATACAAACATAAATTCAGTGGTTCCTAGCGCACATGAGAGAAGTATCGAAGACGCATCGCAACCGAAAGGAGATGGCTCACGCCAAGGCGCGCGAGCTCGCGAGCCGCGCGGGCGACCGTCGTCCAAGGTACCGCACCAAAGACTGCTTGACCAGCTAGAACGCAATTACTAAGGCCCTTTGCCTGACCCGTTGAACCTTCCTTCCGCCCAGCGATAAGCTGGACAGGAAAGACGCGGTGGCCCTCATAAAATTGCAGACGCTCACGTACCCCAAGCCGGAACAATACCACACGCTCTACCCGGCACATACCCAGAAATATATTCAAGGTCTGTCATGCTGATATAGCCACTTTAACTCACATGCTCTGGGACTGTACCAAAAACTCATTGGTGCTAACTCCGGAACCCTCCCGCCGCAGATGGCGGCTGCCTTGTGCAGCTCCAGCCTCAGTGACCAACTCTTGGCCGTCCAGTAGCGAGGCGACGACGAGGCAACACCTCGACGTCCCCACGTAGGAGACCTAAGGCCCCGTCGGCAAAAGCTGTGCAGAACTATAAATAACGTTGTTACCAACCAAACCAAATCTATTTCCAGTTTAGAGCACACGACGCACTGCAGTCGGTGCCGTTTGCAAGGGGCCAAACCGGATGTTTTATTTCTGCTGGGCTGGGTGCGGAGTGGCTATGCATTCAACATTCATCTTGTTGTAATGCAGCTCTAGACAAATACGCATAGCAAGGATGGAAAGTGTTCCAGCCGCGACAAGCAAAACAAACAACGCTCAAAACCGGCGAAGACCATCCGAAGTATAAACGTAGGACTGCCAGTCGCCTGTGTGGAGCCTCAACACGCAGGCGAAGCTGCCAACCGCGTTCCGACAGATGGCGTGCGGATGATTCTGCAGATGGCAGACATTTTTTTTTCTTTTTATGCCCGCTCGATCCAACCCTGGCCACTGGAGTTGCTTTCTCGCATAGCTAATAGATGGCGATGAAGTCGCACAGAGCACAAGACCCGACACTGAAGGAAAGGTTTTTGACGGCTTACTGAATGACGGCTATCCAAGTGAACCACCGCTCACGGTTCCTAACGGCTCACTTAACGCGCGGCTCTTCAAAAGAACAGCGGCTCACGGTTCTTGACGGCCCACTCAACGACAGCTCTCTAAAAAAGCCACCCCTCATTCTCGCTCTTTTGAAAGAGCGGGGCAAAAGACTGCCGAAGGTGAGTGGATGCGAGGTGTTTGCGACTCTTGTAAGGAAGGGCAAGAGCCATGGCCTCCGAGATCACCCTCGCGCGCACCTGAGAGAAGGGCGCGCTAAAAAGCTTTTTCTGTTGTCCAGAAGTCCGGCCGGCTCCACATTCATGTCGACTGCCTGTCCAGCAACCCTGTAGATCCGCCGCCTGAAAGCGAGTGTGACGTTGGCACCTGTGTGTTGTCCATCTCTGACCTTTTAAACATTCGTCATGACCAGCGCTTAGATCCCAAGCTTTGCAGCATTATCAACCGCCTCAGCACTATCACGCTGACGCTACCCTATCTTAGTTTGTGCTCCACAATGGCACTTTATATCGGCGAAATACGCGACCAGATGGCGTTGAGCTTCTGCAGGTAGTCCCCGGCAACCTGCGTGCCACCGTTCTTCGGCAGCTGCACGACGCGCCTACTGCGGGTCATCTTGGCGTATCTCGTACGTACGACATAATCCACCGGCTCTTCATTTGGCCAGGCCTCTACCGCTATTTTCTTCGTTTCGTGGCTTCTTGTGACAGGTGGCAGCGACGGAAGAAGCCCTCAGGTGTGCCTGCTGGATCCCTACAGACGATCGACATCCCAATAGACTCATTTTCCCGAGTTAGCCTTGATCTCCTCGGGCCTTTCGCTCTTTCTGCTTCTTGGAATAAATGGATTGTGGTGGCTACGGACTACACTAAGCGCTCCGCCATCACAAGGGCGATACCGACCAGCTGTGCAACTGACGTGGCTGTGTTTCTGCTCCACGAAGTCATCCTGCTCCATCTACGCCATCTCCTCCCTGACCGTGGCCGCTGCTTTCTTGATCGAGTAGTCGAAGAAATTTTCTGATACTGCTCCAATAAGCACTACTTCACCACCGCTTACCATTCACGAACGGCCTCCTTGAATGCCTCATTCGCACACTCACGGAGATGCTGCCAATTTAGGTATCGGCTGATCCCCGTGACTGGGATATTATTTTACCGTTTTTAACCTTTGCGTATAATTCCTCCCGTTACGATAAATGGGATACTCGCCCTTATATCTTAAGGTCGGCCATGAACCCTCTCTTTCGTTTGACAGCGTACTGCCTCCCACCGCCAATGCCGTTCCGATGTTCGCGACGCCATATCCTTAGCTGACGCCGCCCGTGTTATTGCTCGCCGCCGACTGGCTTCCTCCAAAAACTCTCAAAAACGGCGCCATGATTCTCGTCATTCGGATGTCCACTACTCTCCGGACTCTCTCATCTTGCTCTGGACTCCCGCGCGTAGAGGTGGGATCTTTGAAAAGGTCTTGCCGCGCTACACGGGCCTCTACAGTGTTTTACGACCAGTCACTTCCGTGACATACGAGATTACCCCTGTGCGCGCACACCGACAGTTCGATATGCCACGTACCGAAATCGTTCATACCGCTCGCATGAAGCCGTACCACTCCAGCTGTAGTTCCCCGACGTAGCACACACCAGGACTGTGCTTTCGTGGTGGGGTAATATTACGTATATGCCATTGAAGAGGAGAACGATGGACAATAGAGAGACATCGAAGCTGAAGCCACGGTGCTTGCCAGAACAGTTACGTCTGGGATCAGTTGTGGGGCTTTCCTGAATTAATCTTCTGTCACGTATCAATATGTTCGGTTTGGCTAGAGGACTTTAATGTCCCAAATTGACTTCTGCTGTGAGAAGGATTATAGTGGAGGACCATGGAAATTTCGATTGCCCGAGGCTCCTTAACGTGTACTGACATCGCACTGAGCACGAGCGCCTTGCTTTTCTCCTCCTTCAATAAGCGGTCGCCTTCGAGGGATTCGAGTCCGCTTTCTTGCGTTCAGCAGCACATTAGCCACGCAAAAGAAACGAAAAGCACCTGAACTTGGAATGCATTCCCTGCCACAAGAGGTTGTGGGGATAAGGGAACCAGCAGTTCAGCTTCTCACAGCATCTTAAGGCAATAAGCGAATTATCAGTAAACCTACGTATTATTTCCTTCATTTACGTGAATGATAAAATACTGTTCTGGAGCTGCAAAATCTTCCTTAATTATTTTAAGTAGAAGAGAAGGCAATCTTTCCAATAGTTCTTATGACGTTTGCTTCATGCAGCACAACCCTCGCCAGGATTGTGGAAAGTCGAGTAAAGTCAACGGTGCAAGTACGCTTTATTTTTTTCGTAATGGAGAATCCCTTCATATGGCAATATTTTGTTTCGTCCACGTCTTGTGACAAGTCACGCGTGAGTTGTTAATTTCATAAAAAGAGTCATGGTATTACAGTTTTCATCTATCCATATACGTAAGCGGTAGATGCATTTTGTTTTGTAACAGAGATGTAACAATAAAGAAACATTTAATGCTTTTGGTTTTGCCGCCCGATTCAAATTGAAATTGCAGGAAAAGGTTTCATCAAGAAAATACTACTTGTCTGTCATGGAGGAAGCACTGCTGACTAAAATACCTTCGGAGGTTCGCATTCAGCACCTCTAAGGACATACAAGCATGAAAGCGAGAATTAGGTCGCACGAAACGTCACCATAACAAAACATAAATTATAATAACAAAATTTGAAGAGTTGAAACTGACTAATTATACTGCCGTTATAAAGTCAGCCTGCTATAAATCAGTAGCCCCGCCAGCAAAAGTTTATTTTTTTTTTCACATTAACTGTCTCATCATATTCAAGGCTATATAAAATTTAAGTCATCAATCTGGCGTATCACTGCACTGAATTTGTGCCAGGACGTTTTATAATCAGCGCATTGAAGTGAAAAAGCTTTTATCTCTTTTTATTTTAGGTAGAGCAACCAACCTCAACCTTGTGCTTTGAGGTTGAGGTGAGGTTGATTGAGGTCGACAGTGGGCCCAGAAAGATTGAGATGAGGTCACCTGGGCAAAATTCAATCTCAATGGGTGAGGTTGAGGTTGAGTAAGGTCATGAAATTTTTACTGTGGTTGAGGTGAGGTTGGACTTTCGGGCAGCGCAGCCAAAAACGAGGCGCTGTCGGTAATGAGCCAGTATCCTGCTGTGTTTGCACGGACAAGGCTAAAAAGCGGTGGTTTCGCAGCACAAGAGTGACGAATGCCGCAAAAACAAGCAGGTCATCATTGAAAAATAGAAAACTGATGCTGATGAAATTAAGCCCAGTAAATTCTAATGATTAGGGATGTTTTATCTGCATAATTTGTCTCGCTAGCTGTTTGCAGTAGTAGGGTCAGTGCTGTATCAGCCAAAGCGTATGCCACGCACGAAACTGTGCTCCTAACCTTAGAGCTCCTAGCCTTAGTGCCTAGTTAGTGCGTGTCGTCCTTATATTGGCCCAAACTGCCATTATTTTGCTTAGTTTTGCGAACAGCTTGTCAAACGGAGCATTGGAATTCTCCTTCATGTTGCTCTGTACATCTCCCTAGAAGCTAATTTAGCTGCCTCCTCTAGCCACTGAATCATATGCTTCCTTAACTCTGAAACGGCTTAAGTGCAGTAGGTGATATCGGAACTGGCCTATCTAGCACTTTGACGGGCTCAAATTGTGAACAATATGCAACGAAAATATTCGAGTGTTTTTTTTTTTTCAACAGTAAGTTTATTATGCGTTGTACGCCAATCTTTATTTTCGGAAGCATTGGATATGATATGACTGAGGACAAGGTAAGGACCGCAGTTTGTGCAAAACAAATATAGGCATGAAAATATTAGAGTAAGTGAGCATATTTCATCCTGGGGAACATGAAAATTTGGTTTGACAAAAGCATTTGTTGGACGAGTTGGTGTTTTCGATTATCCATAACTACAGCGCAAACGACAGGACAGAGATAAAAGAGGGACACCACACAGCGCTGACTCACAACTTGTGAGTCATGGATCATAAACATTCGCTTGCCTACATGTATAAACAATTATTTTCCTTTTTTTAGATGCCACGAAATGCCTACTTTCTATTTACTTTTGAAAACGCAATGTTAATTATGACCATATATCTGCCACTCACCTTTAGAAGTGCAATGTCACTGCTGACCATGTTTTCCTGATACTCCGGGTGAATAATGACCGCCTTCGCTCGGACTGACGGCCCATTATGTAGTTTTGAGGTGTTGTAGAAGACCCGTACAGCCTCAATTCTTGCGCCATAAGAAGAGTGCCAAAAGGGAAAGAAGCAAATAAAATCACTGAGCTGGCATGGCAGATTAAAAATGATAAATTTCCGCTGTTTCAAGTCTACAGCACCAGCAGTATCAATTTGGTGATTCAAGTATCGATGATGTACAGGATAAGCAAAACTTACCTTTAAGCAGCTAAAATTATTGTCCGTCGCATTTTTATACGTATCTTTGTGCGAGCTGCTTTTGTTATATCTGATTGCCAGCCAGAGAAGCCATAAATTTTCCGCTATATACCTTTCATAGCATTAACGTGGTCTGGCCCAAGCCATGTTTTACACTCCAGTTTCATAGCACTCCTAAAAGTCTTACTCGAAAACCCTTGTTTTGTGGGCTGACTACACAACTCCACTATTCAAATCCCTGTACCCATACAAAACATTTTGTTTTGAGCACACCGTAGCTGCTCTGACAAGTTAAAAACAAATGTGTTTCTCTATATATGTTTTCTCTCCCTTATAAAATAAAACATGCCATTCCTGAACCCATTTTTCCACATAAATAATTTATTTAGACTACTGAGCTAATAAGGCGCCCACGCATTATTGTTAATGTGGCCTTAGTTACCCTACCTCGGACTTAACTCAGTCATAGTTGTCCATGCAATTGTCTACCGCTACCGCGCGGGGCCGTTGGAGACAAATTCCACTCAGCCTGCCACTCAGTTGTCTAGGGTCTACGTGTAGACCCTAACTGACAGGCTCGCTTTATGTGTAGAAATAATTGCTACTCTTTACCGATAATTTGCACTCAAGATTCTATGACCGCACAAATTGGCAGCTGCTATAGTTGATAAAAGCATCTGTATCAGCCAAAAATGCAGGCATTGAGGTTAAAGCCCTGCAAATTTGCAACAGTCGCAGCGGAGCACCAGAGGTAGATGACCACCGTGGCAGGCTTCTCATTCTGAACAGCACGTGGCGTGCTTGCGCTCCGAGCAGGCGCTGTACATCTTTATTTTCCTCTAACACGGTCTGGTAACGCTGACCTCAGCGCCTCCGCTTTATAGCGTCGGCGGGCGCTATAAGGTCTTCAAAAAGAAGAGAAAATTACAAATTGCTCAAAATTATAATAGCTAGGCTTTCTGTAAAAGTGATTTTAAATTTCTTTCCAACTAAAAAAAAGCTTTCAACTGGGTTTAATAAAACGGACTTTTCTGCAAAACCACTTTCATCAATCAGCGTTCAGTTTTTTTTTTCATTTAGTGTTATATTTTTCAAATCAAATTTGTGTTGTCATTGTTGGCGGTTTTTCATTCAAGGCTCTGGGGCGAGTGGTTATTGTTGTTGAGGGCTTCATGAGTTTTTGGCTAATCTTAGATGATTGCTTTGCTAATTTCTGAAGGTACATTATGTGCCCCATCAAATATTCAAGAAGGTTTGACATCAATATTGGACTCTGTAATCCATCACAGCAGGCAAAAAGCGACCGCGTCTACTCTCGTCATAATCGGCGATGGAGAGGGAGAAACGGGAGTGTACTTCGACCTTTCCATGTGACAGAGGAAAGTTTTATTATTGGTCAACATTTCAATGTATTTCTCATGGCCGCGCCTCTGTGGTCGCAGACTACACATAAGGGTTCAGCACGTAACGTACCACATGCCGATCTGCTCAGCAAAAAAAAAAAAAAAGGCATTTGTTCAAGGCGTGAATTAAGGGTAATAAGACTGCAAGAGCTTTAGTTAGAAGGCTTCAGAATAGATTTTAGATTTATGATATACCTTTTGCGGTATACTTGCATTATATTCGTTAATAAGAGTGATTAAAGTATCCCACAGTAAAGACAAAACCTCGGGTAGCCATCTAACTAACGTAATATTGCAAGTGTCGCAATAGAGTTAGGTAAATTCAAGACGTTGCGGAAGTTGTCATCATATTCAAGCGCTTCCGAGAAATGAGACAAAGAATACTGCAATTAGGGCTTCAGCCACCACTTCAGTCACCTTTCCGGGATAGGCTTGCTCGCAAAAATCAGCTTACGGCTTCTCCACGCAGTGTGCGGCGGTGAGGATGACTCGTCTGGTTATAATACTTCCTCCACAGAGTAGCTGGTACGGCTGGTTCAGTGGAGAACTAATTATCCGCACCTGCATACAGATTCACAAAGTGTCAATACTTAGAATTTTTCGATAATTCTGATTTTAGCAGGGATGATATGTGCCCAATTTATGTTCATATATCTCAAGTAGTGCGGAGGGTCGACGTACAGCTACTTTTATTTTACTCCGCATGAGAAGGAAACCAAGTTCACTTTCAAGTACCATATGCGCAGAATGAGTCGAGTCTCCAATTTAAACTCATCTGCACGCGTAATTCAGTATGTAATTTACGGTTATTTTCCTTGCTAAATTGCACGCGGTACTTTGGTTGCCAGAATATCGACCGTCCCGTAATGTCAATGGCAGCGACGAAAAATGGCAGTTGAGTGGTTAAAAAATAAGGAGCTCTTGTTTCCTGAAGGAATGAAAATATTATTACGCTGGTGGAAGCAAAACACGCAACCAAATGTCGCCTGGTCTTATATTATAGGGGCTATGATCCACTCATTGCTTGAATATAGGGAGAAACAGGCGGCGCAAAGAGTGAAAGAATGTTTCCTTCGATACGTATTTCTCAGCCGTGAACCGGTGATCCCGTGGCCTGAAAAATAAAATAAAATGTGGCAGCCGAAGGCAAAACTGCAATGAGGGGTGGATGACTCAGCCCCTAAATGCAGGTCCGAAACTGACACGTATTTCTTGAAAATGTACAGGCATCCCAAAGAATACAGCTGTCCAGGGGAATAGTTAACAAGAGAATTAAGTAGAAACGAAAAACTCTTGATAACCATTCCCACCACAGCTGCATTCTTTATCAATACTCTTTGGAATGCATCATTCATATTTTTTTTTAGAAATCAAAGACAAATTCTTTTCACATATGGAGCTTCTTTGAAAGCTGTATAAGTTTGCTGGGTAGCCTTACCGCTGTGTTTGGGCGCACATTAAAGATCGGTCACTCACTTATAAGTAAATCCGGTGTTATAAATTGCACCGCTTCGGCTGGTCAGACGATTACCAGAAATCGGTTATTTTTTCTTTGCTTGTTAGGCAAATATTGCTTCCTCTTTTCTCTGGGCTCATGTTCTGTTGAATTAAATCAGCCCTTTTTGTATTGCTCATTTTAATGACGTGCGGCCAGCTGGTGTGATAACAACATTACAAAATTTCACATCGTGTAATTTACTTTAGGTTTCAACATTGAAAAAATTCATTTTTTTTTCAATTATTCGCGCTGAAGTAGTAGCTATAAACATTATCGGTATTACTTCTACTAGCAATTATCTCTGTTGATGGCGCTTCGATTAAAGCTTAACACGCGATTAGAATTGTGTCTAAGATCAACCAGTTTTTTTGTTCGTGCTTTGAAATTTTTCTGAGAATCTGCTTGATGCACAGTCGAGAAAGTTTGTATGTTGCTAATATCATTACGCTTCGAAACTACAGTAGCTCTATGCACTTTAGTCAAAATATAGACTTAAATATAGCTTTGGTGTCTCACTGCTCTAAAATTGCCACCATGGACTCTTTTCTCTGCATCGGACAACAAATTAACTACGATTATTGTTTACAGACCCAGTCATGTAAAATTCGTTCATCGACGTCGGCGGACATTTCTGCCGCTGATACCTCCATAATCACTGACAGGAAAACAAATCGACCTGAAAATGCTGTTTGAAGCAATATTTCGTAGAACCCGTGGAATAGTCCTACCATTCAGATGAACTTGACTGCAGAAAAGGGTGCAAAGAGCATCTTCCAGGAAAGATAACAAAACGGCGTGGTAGGCAAAGACCAATGTAAGAGAAAAACGATTTCTCAACAATTAGTGAAAACGCTAATAAAGAAAATGTCGGCCTTAAAATGCTGCCGAATGTCGCCAATGAAAACAATATAGTAAATGTAGTATGTATATGTATATATATATATATATATATATATATATATATATATATATATATATATATATATATATATATATATATATATATATATATATATATATATTGTAAAAAAGGTATTCGGCTCTGATATGTTCAGCGCCTGATGCTCGCTCCAACGCTCGTGCGTGTGTTGAAACAAGTTCTACGACTGATCGCCGAACGTTCCATTGACTGTTGACGGCGTAACGCCCTCTTCAAGGTCTTCTATAACAAGTGGTGGGGGTGACAGCAATCCCCTCAACCTGGAGCTTCGCAGCCAAGTGTTCCCTACCACTTCCGCGATGCCTGAGACCGCCAGCCAACCGCCAACCCCATCGCATGTCATCTGCCCCGGTGCAGCGCTTCAGCGCGATCCAGCCATCTTCAGCGGCAGCGATGACACGGGTGTAGAAGACTGGTTGGCGTCGTATGAACGCGTAAGTGCGTGCAACAAGAGGGACGACACCGTGAAACTCACAAACGTTATTTTTGATTTGAGCGACGTTGCCAATCTATGGTGTCGCAACCGTGAGAGTGACATCTCTACCAAGACGGCTCTCAAGACCAGCCTGACCGAAGTGTTTGGCCGTTCCGCTATTAGTAAGCTTCGCGCTGAGCAACGCTTGCAAAGTCGGGCACAAAAAACCGGCGAAATCTTCACCAGTTTCATAGAAGATGTAGTAGACCTCTGCAAGTGCGTAAACCCTACCATGAGCGACGCCGAGAAGATCGGCCACATTACGCAAGGCATTGACGATGACGCCTTCCAGATGCTCGAAAAACCCCCCAAACTGTGTCCGATGCTGTCAGCTTCTGCCAAAGCTTCGATGAGCTGCGCAGAAGGCGGCTTTCTACACGACGTGCTGGCCTTCAGCAGGCAACCCTTTCCCGCTTGGCTCTCTCCGTGGACGGTGCCCTCGACCAGCAATCGCTCAATCAGCACATTCAACAGTTTGTTCGTGACGAAGTCGTACGCCAGCTTTCCTTGTCTACCTGACCGCCAGCACCTGCGCCTGCGCCGCCGCTCACTCCCACTCTTCAGCGTGTCATACAAGAGCGGGTCGCTGAGGTTCTGCCGTCACCTCCTCAGTAGCCAGTGGTGGTGGCTCCTCTCACGTACGCTGATGTTTTGGTGCGGCCACCACCCCTTGTCGCCCCTGTGTACAGCCGGCCTTCGCTCCTATACGAGCCTCAGGGACCTCAGCAAACTCAGCAACCTACAATCGCCCCTTATCGTTCGGTTCTCCGCCGTCGATCGCAGCCACAACCTTCCAATCCCTGGCCCACACAAGACAACTGACCTATTTGCTACGCCTGTGGAGTCGCCGGCCATGTGGCTCGTTTGTGCCGCAATCGTGGCCCTCGTCCCTACTACTATGCACGTTAGTCGACGTACAATCTTCCCTCGTCCCCTCGCCCGTGTTCCCTGAGCCTCCTCCGCATTCCTCTTCACGTTGCGATCGCCGTGTTCTGACACAAGTTCTACGACTGTTCGCCGAACGTTCCATTGACTGTTGACGGCATAGCGCCCTGTTCAAGATATATATATATATATATATATATATATATATATATACATTGCAAGCTATCGTCGGCATCCCGCCTTGAACTGCTGAATTGCCGGGTAGAGTCGTATTTAAAACTTAATATTTCCACTCCTGGTGCACCACAATTTGCAGAGTCAAGGCACCACTAGCTAATACTGTATATCATCGTCTCCTTGTAGACTGTGCTCGTTAGGCCTCCTGAAAGCATTTGACACGGTGCCACATGTTTTAATAATTCAAAAACGGGCAGCGTATAACAGGAATACAGAGGCTATGGGGCTCAATATTCAGTAGCGAATGTCACGTCTGGCGTACCACAGGGATCGGTCTTAAGTCCGCTATTAATCTTAGTCTACACCAATGACCTAAGTTATGGCATGTAATCGGAAATCAGAATATTCGCTCTTGAACGCGTCATTTACAAAGAAATAAAAGGCGCGTGTGATGGGCATGTACTCGAGGCAGACGGAATGAGTGAATGGGTGTAAAATGGAATATGAAACAAAGTTCAATACAACTCTCTCTAGAAAGAAAAATCCACACGTGAAAAGTTACAATCTAAATAGTATGACGTTAAATCAACTTTCTGAATATGAATAAATAGGTGTTTGCATCTTAAATAGGGTGTCAAGACAGGCTGGTTATTTTGCGTCCAGAGCTGCGAATGCTTTGGGACTTTTGCACCGAAACGCTTGGTTTTTCCGCTATTAAAATATTGTACAAGACCAATGATAGGTCCATCCTTGAATATACGTCCAGATTTTGGGATCCTGCATTGGTGTTTTAACTTTGGATAACCCTGGAGAGATGGGAAAGTTCATGTGCAGGGCTAGGCTTCTTGTCAAGCTCGGATTAAACACATTGTGCGTTTCTCCAAACGTAAAGTCCGTTTTTCATCAGTCTCTTCGGCACGTAGCCTTTTCAGGATCTCATTCCGACATAACTTCGGCGCGTTCCGACGCGCTACTGTAGCAGGGTGTTCTTGTAACATAGTCAGAAGCCCGGGGGTTCCTATTTTTACACGTATCGCCCCTCTAGCATCCTGTATTTCTACGTCACACTGATGTCCCTTCACGTGACCTTGACCTTGGCAGTGGTCACGGACCACTTGGTGGCCTACGCGACTATGCCCCAAAGCCACATGGCGACCACCAGATCCCGTGACCTTGACCTTTGCAATAGTAACGGCTCATTTGATCGCCTACGTGACTGTGCCCCAAATTCACATGGCGATTACCAGGCTTAAGACAGAAGTTTGACCTCTAAACTTCATGACCTTGACCTTTACAATGGTCACGGGCCACTTGGTGGCCTATGTGACTATGCTCCAAATTCACATGGCGACCACCAGGCTTAACACTGAAGTTTGGCCTCTAAATCTCCTGACCTTGACCTTGGCAGTGGTTACAGGCCACTTGGTGGCCTACATTACTATGCCCCAGTCACATGGCGACCACCAGGCTTAACATAGAAGTCTGAACTCGAGATCCCATGACCTTGACAATGGTCACAGGTCCTTTGGGGTCCTTACTTCGTAACTATGCTCTAAAGGTACATGGCGACCACCAGGCTTGAAACAAAAGTTTGACCTCTAAATCTCGTGACCTTGACCTTGACAGTGGTCACGGGCCACTTGGTGGCCTAGGTGACTATACCCCAAATATAGTGTGACAGTCAGGCTTAACACAGATATTTGACCTCCAAATCTCTCTGAAGGTGACCACCAAGGTGACAACCTGCTCGAACTACCTACTGTAATGAAGCTTTCCTTCAAAGCTGTTCAGAAGTTTGCAGCTCAGTGTATGTTAAAAATTTACAGGAAAACTATTGTCATATAATGAAAGGCTGTAGGCGACTATCGAAGAGACGAATTTCACTGAAATGAACTCTTTATTGAGCTAACTTGTGCCCGAAACATAACTCAGCAATGTGACATCAGCGATAACAGCCAGCATGCTTGGGGGTCGTCGGACTACAAATGCCCGCTGCATTCGGCAGTGCTCAATATAATGTCGGTGTAGACACATCTAGGTAAACTAGCCAAGGGATGCTGGAAAAGTACGGAATAATACTGTCACGCGGTTTTGACAAGGTCGATGACACAAATGAAGAGTCAGGGAGTGCACTGAAGAAATTTTTTATTGGGCTGACTTGCGCCCGCAAAAGAACTGAGTGATTCGGCGCCGGCGATGGCAACAATCGTTCTCGGCGGTCGTCCAACAAAGAACGCCCGTTGCAGCCGTCAAGTTCCATTTAAAGGCAGCCAGGAAACATCTAGATAAAGCCGTAAACGGTGACTAGCACAACCTCAGACATTGCAGAAAACACACGCGAGTGGCCGAAATCTTCGAGACATATCTCGACGCATCTTGAGCGACAAGAAACTGATAAAGCGGTGTCTCGCAACAACGAGCGTGAACAAATAAAGAATACAGAAACTATCCGTGCGCTGCAATCACAGTGATAAGGCCGCTTGCCGGCAGCTGTCGAAAATAATAAAGATTTGAAAGGCTCGTGGCAATACGGAAACAGTTGTGCTTGCCTGCGACCATTTCAGACTAATCCTGGTACTTCTCGCTCTTAAAAGGAAACAATAAAGGCGTGTTCCGCGATACCGAACATGAACAAAGAGCCCGAAATCGGTCCTTGCGCCGCAACAACAGTGACAAAGCCGCATTCAGGCCGCCGTTGCAAAAGCAACGAACAATTTTGAATCGTTCACGGCATTACCAAGGCGGATTACTTCCACCTTAAAAATGCGTAGCATCAATGCTTCCAAAATTAACAGAGAAAGGTAAACAAAAATATTAGAAATTGAAACATCTAGAGCCTATAGCGCATAATAGGGCTTTAGGCGTATAGTAATAATAGTCATGGTTCACCGGAAAGGAAAGCACAGTATCTATGACACTTCTTCTGTGGACAATTATTCTGTGGACAAGGGAGGAAGGTGGGACTGAAAGCGGAAAGAGAGAAAAAGGTGTCGGTAGTGGAAGGCTCCGGAGTAATTTCGACCACCTGGGGATCTTTAATGTGCACTGACCATCTCAAAACACACTTACGCATCTTCGTTTCGCCTTTACCGAAACGCAGCCGCTGGCGGTCGGGATCGCACAACATGTACGATTTCTGGGCGAACCCGGCGCGATTAGGATGTAATCTCACCGTCGTGGATGACTTTGTAGTGAGTTATCAATTGCGTTATCAATATAACCAGCCCTTATACATAGCATTCATTGATTACGAAAAAGCATTTGACTGAGTTGAAACCTCGGCGCTGATGCAGGCATTGCGAAATCAAGGGGTAGACGAGCCGTACGTGAAAGTGCTGGAAGATATATATATAGTGGCTGCGCAGCAACCATAGTTCTGCATAAGCAAAGTAACATAATTCTCATAAAGAAAGGTGTTAGGCAAGGAGACACAATCTCTCCAGTACTATTCCCAGCTTGTTTAGAGGAAGTATACAGAGGCTTGGAATGGGAGCAGTTAGGGATAAGGGTAGATGGAGAATACCTCAGTAATCTGCGATTTGCTGATGACATTGTCTTGCTAAGCAACTTCTGCAAATGAACTGCAAATAATGATTGATGACCTAGACAGGAAAAGTAGAAAGGTAGGCTTGAAAATCAATATGCAGAAGACTAAGGTAATGTTCAACAGCCTCGGGAAGGAACAACAGTTTACATTAGGTAGCGAAGTACTGGAAGTAGTAGGCGAATATGTCTATTTAGGACAGGTAGTAACCGCAGATGCAGACCATGAAAACGAAATAACAAGAATAATAAGATTGGGATGGAGCGCTTTGGCAAGCACTCGCAGATTATGACTAGCAGCTTACCTGTATCGCTCAAGAGGAGAGTATACACCAGTTGCATCTTACCTGTACTCACCTATGGGGCTGAAACGTGGAGGCTAACCAAGAGAATTCTACTTAAGTTAAGGACTACCCAGAGGGCTATGGAACGAAAAATGGTAGGGGTAACATTAAGAGATAGGAAGCGGGCATAGTTGGTCAGAGAAATAACTCAAGTTACCGACATTCTAGTGGAAATTAAGAAGAAGAAATGGGCATGGGCAGGACATGTAGTGCGAAGAGAGGATAACCGATGGCCGCTTATGGTAACAAACTGGATTCCAAGGGAAGGAAAGCGTAGCAGGGGGCGGCAGAAAGTTAGGTGGGTGGATAAGGTTATGAAGTTCGCAGGGGTCAAGTGGGTGCAGCTAGCACAGAACCTGGTTAATTGGAGAAATATGGGAGAGGCCTTCGCCCTACAGTGGGTATAGTCAGGGTGATGATGAGGATGATCAATTGCGTCGAATGATTTTGTATGGGCCGAAGCACCTTCGCAACTGTTTTTAACTCAATCACCGACAGTGTACCGGCGTCCGAACCCACGCTTGGTCTCCTGGCTGGTACTCTGCGTCGCGTCATCCAAAGCTGTCTCTTCGGGTGTCTGTGCATTGCTAGTCTTTAATGCCAAGTCACCAGGCTTCTTCTGCACGCTGCAATTAGGCGGCGGTGTCGAGGTTGTCTTCTGTGACTAGCGGCAGCATTCCGTCGAGCATAGTTGAGGCCTTCCAGCCCTACACAAGCTTGAGCGCGTTCGCTCTTGTTGTCGCCTGGACGGCTGTGTAGCATGCGATTATCACTTAGGGCAGGATGGCGTCCCAGGTCTTGTGTTTTGTAGACGTGCGTAGCAATGACGTAGGCAATCATATTTGAGGCTCTCCGTAAGTAAACTGGTCTGGGGGTGGTATATGCTGTTGTACGTCGGTGGCGTGTATGACTGTAGGTCAAGGTGGCTTGCGGAAGCTCCGCCGTAAATGCTGTTCCCCTCTTGGTGATGAGCCCTTCGAGGGCACCGTGCCGACGAACTTGCCGACTTATGCTGTGATACGATTAGACAGGGCTTTGCTTTGGCATAGCGGGTCATGTAATGGTTGCCACGATAATCCACTTATTGCCGGATGAAGCCGGAAAAAGGCCAATGAAATTCATCCCAATTTCTTGAAAGGGCATGGTTGGGGGCGGTATCGGTTGAGAAGTCCAGCTGGCCTGATCGGGGGTGGCCTTTGTCCCTGAGATTTATGGCATGTTCTCACGCAACGTGCAGCGCCGGCGGTTAATCGCAGCCAATAATACTTTTCTTGAATCCGGCACAATGTGTGAGCAAACCCGAGAGGCCCTGCTGTGCAGTCACCGTGGAACGCATCCCGAATTTATTCTCTAAGTTTTTTAAGAAAATCAGCAAGATGAATGGCTCTGCTGGCCAACGATGGGTGCGTCGGTGTCAATTTCTGCCTCGGCATTTTCATCGCAGTGTCCGAAGATGGGAGGGGACTTTGAGCGGTGATTAAGAGACTTGAAAGCTTCCGTTTGTGGCGACTCGCATTTAAAATGCATATACATCTTTGTAAGTGGCGTCAACGGCTAGGTGATCTTTGAAAAGTTTCGAACAAATCGCAGGGAGGCAGCTCACAGCCCATGGAATATACGCAAGGCTTTCTTGTCTGCAGGGTCTCGAAACTGGGTGATCGCAGCTGTTTTCTGCGGTTCTCGGAGAATGCCGTATTTTATTACCACATGGCCCAAGAATAACTACACCTCGTAGGAGAAATGGCCTTCCCAGTGACTTGATGGCATCCAGCCCACCCCGAAGTCTTTTCAGGTGTTCCTCAAAGTTTTACGAGAACGCAACGAAGTCATTCAAATGTACAAAACAAATTTGCTTTTTCAAGCCAGCCAGAACACTATACATTACTGTCTCGGATGTGGCTGGGGTGAACAAGAGGCCAAATGGCATTACCTTGAGATCGAAGAGGCCGTTCCTTGTGGTGAAGGCGACCTTCTCGCGATCTCTTTCGCTCATCTCTATTTGCCAGTTGCCGCTGCTGGGACCCATCGATGAGAAATATCTTGCGTTAAGAGCCGGTCGAGCGTGTCGTCGATGCGGTGGAGGGAGTAGACATCCTTCCTCGTCAAACCGTTCAACCGGTAATGATCGACGCAGAATCAAAGTGTCCCGTCTTACACCTTCAACAGAACAACTGGCCCCAGGCAAGGGCTCTTTGATGGCTGGATAACGTCGTCACGAAGCAATTCGTCGACTTGCCCTCGGATGGCTTGGCGTTCTCGGGGCGTGGCGCGGTAGGTGCTTTGAAGCAGAAGGCGGGCGTGTCCAAAAGTTATAATGCGATGTTTGACAAGTGGTGTTTCTCGCAACTTCGACGCTCACGGGAAGCACCCGTTGTAGATTTAAAGATTGTGAATCTGAGCTTTTCTGCTTCGTGATAATACCGGGTTGATATCTAACGCAGGCTGATGAATTTGGTCAAATGATCTATAAGACGTTCCTCGGGTAGGGCGAATATATATCAGATATCTGCTGACCCGTAGACGAAAGCGAGCTTCGTGCCCTTGTTGAGATGCTGGTATACTTCGGTGAAGTTCGCCACCAGCACCTCTGATTGTCTGGTCCGGAAATGGGCAATGCATTTTGCGATACCGAGCGGTTGTTCCAAGAACCACTCGGTGTTTTTCGAGTACGCCTTCGGAGGTTTCGATGTATGCGCTACCCACGCAGACGACTCTTATCGAAGCGGCACGGCCAGTTCTCTGTCTATGACGTTTATAGAGCCACACGATGCATCGAAGTCGTCATAGCAGGCATGTCGTTGTTCGCTAAGAGCTTTACATGCTTTGATCGAAAGTCGATAATTGCCCGATGTTCCCTGAGAAATTCTATGCCCAAAATTACGTCCCTCGAGCACCTTTTTAGGACCACGTAGCAGGTTCGATAAGTGCAGCCATATTTACTGCCACTTTTGCGATGCATCACACCAACAGCCAAATATGGTTGCGACCCGTGGTACGGATCAGCGGGATGTCCCAAGGGGTCGTCACTTTCTTGAGCTGGGTGGCGAACGCTTCACTGATGACTTGAGCAGTCGACTCCTGTGTCCACTGAAGTAGTAACAGTGCGACCGTCCACGGTAACTTCAAGGTCACTTGTTCGTGTCTTTGTATTGCATGTTGGCTTCGGTGTTCGATATCAGCTTTGTCGTTTACCGAAGTCGTGGCTGGGACCCGCAGTTGTGATGTTGCTTATCGGCGGTATCACTTTGGAGGGCGTCTTCATAAGAAGCGTCGGCGTGAAAATGGTGACGTCGCTCGTCGTCGGCAGCGGAGGATCTTCATTTTTTCGCCTTGAACGAGCCTCACTTCCAAAGATTACTCCCATTAGTGCGGGGACTAGGCGACCTTTCTCGAACAAAGCTTGGCCTGGCGACACAAAAGAGGCGCTGAGCAGCGATGAGGATCGGCACCTGCGGCTTGGTCACTAACCTCTGTGAAAATAGTTGATTTCTTCTAGTCGTTTGCCGGGGAGCGATCGTTGCGTATCGAATGCAGAATCATGAAGGCTGATTCTTCAGTACGGGCAATAGCGTAGAATATGGCCGGCCTGTTCACTATGAAAACACAGGTGTGATAGTTTGAAATTCCCTAGGCGTCTCATTTCCTGAGGCTTTCTGGAAAGTCATTTATAGGTTGGCGGTCGGGGGCTAAGAAGCGTTTTTCAGGAGCGGCTTCTTGATGAGGGGGTTTGACGGGTCTCGTCGGGAAGCATGATGGCGTAACGCGACGGTATAGTTCATCGCAGTGGGTTATTACGTCGAATACGTTGGTGCCGTTGCTTGGGGAACGCGCACTTCCTCATGGTGTGTATTCAGTGCCCTAAGATATCAGGCGAAGCGAAAAATTTAGGAATTTACGTGCATAAATAGCAAAATGAGTTGTTTACACATTTATTTCATATCTTAACTTGGAATCAAAAAGGATAACGACACCAGCATAGACTCATAAATTCATAATATGCGCTTTTGAGAACTGCATAGCGCTATAAACTACGAAGATATTCTCGCTGCCAGTTGTCTTCGATCAGGGCCGTCACTGTGAACTGTGCAGCACGAAATGACTAGCAAGTTCTACGGCGGGTCTTCATGGATGACGTTCGCGTGTGTCACCACCTGTTGCTGTTGGGATGGTGGCTGCAGCCGATGGACTTCCTCTCGGAGATATGTGTCATCGGCGTGGATAAGTGAGACCTGAGCGGAACGATTATATTGCCCAGCTCAGGAGTCAAGGGTCCTCTTAATGATGGATGCTTCTTGAATGAACTCGGCACTGGTGTTCGGGGGGTTCCAGACAATGCCGGCAAACGCGTATCTGACGCGTCGCAATCGAAACTGCCCCTTCCTTTCTTCGGGTATGTCAGTGTCCAGATGAGGAAAAAACGGGCCTAATGTCTTCTACGTAAGTGAGGCCTGGCTCATTAGGGAGCTGGAACTTAGATTAAAGGAGGTTTTCACCTCTCTCCTTCCTCATCACGCTGGCAATTACCTTGAACACTTCTTTCCTGAATTCCTCTTACTTCGTTTAGGAGGACTGGTGGTTTTTATTACCACATTCGAGCGGCCCCATCCAGTGCAAATAACAAGTTACGAATCTTTAGGGCGTTGTCCCAATCGTTGAATGCAGCAAACGTCAGAAAATAAGGTTCAATTGCGGAAGCTGCCCCAATTGCCTGACCTCAAGGGCTGTTATTTTTAGCCTCGATAGTTAATCATCATCCTTAGGCAGCACTGGTAGGTGCTCATAAATTGATTGATTTATGTAGTTTGTCGCATCATATCTGAAGTCTGTTTTGAGCCAACAAACTCCATATAATTAACTGAACTGCTATCAATGACTCAGCCAGTCCTCTGGATCTTCTCCCTCTTGTCCCTGGCTCCATTGAAAATTGGCGGCTGTCGAGGCTGCTGAAACGTCCCTGAACAGAACATTGGGTCTGGACCGTTGTCGTTGTTGAGGCTGCATATTTGCGGACTCGAGTGGGGTCCGGTAGTCACCCGTGTTTAGTCGGTAGCCCTTGGAGTCTGCGGCTGGTACGGTTGTCCGTAGGCTGGTACAGCAAGGTGACAGCAACAAAGCTGTTGGCTCGGCGTCCGGAACACATGGGTGGCACCTCCACCAGATAGAAGGTGGTAGTGGCCAGGTCATCGGTGACAATCAGAGACTTGTATTTTAAATAAACTGTTCATTGGGCTGACAGAGCCCGCAAAAGATCTAAGCAGTCCGGTGTAGGCGATAACAGCAATTATACCCGTGTTTCGGACTACAAGTGCCCGCCATACCCGCCACATTCGGCATTGCTCAATTTAGGGTCTGCTCAGACACATCTGAATAAACCAGCCAAGGGATACTCGAAAAGTTCGAAATAATTCGGCAACAGTTGTGCTTGAGTGCAATAATTCTTCACAAATATCGGCGAATCTCGCGCTACAAAGAAAGTGATAAAGCCGTGCTTCCGGATACCTAGCATGAACTAACAAAGAGCGCGAAATCGGTCCTTGCTCCACGATCACAGTGACATGGCCGCCGGCAGGCGGCTTTGAAAGACAACGATCAGATTTTAATCGTTCGCGGCATTATTTATGCAAGGACTGAAAAACTGCAATGGGAACACGTCGAAATCCATTGACGTAAGATGCAAAACAATATTTTTCACGTGATTTATCATTTTTCTGTTAGTATCTAAAAGGAGAAATCTACACTGCACAACATTATATCTCTAACCGTGTAGATCACAGCTTCAGAGCACGGTTGATAGGCTCATAACTAATGTATTTTGATATTCTTTTTTTTTCCCCAAACCCAATGAGACGCTACTTGTATGTCTGATGATGTTTTCTTTTCTGTGATATGATAACCATTTCAGTTTTGCGGTGCTTTGAGATTTTTTATTTTCCTGTTTGGTTTTGTTTAGTGATGCGATGCGATGTTGAATTTTCTCGTGGGTGACACTGCGTATATGGTAAGATAGAGCACTGAACAAGGCTTGAGGGGGAGCCTCAGTTCGCAATTCGAGCCAACGTTTTGACAAGTGGACTTGTCTTCGTCTCGTTCTACCCTGACGCTGTTTACGCAATTTTTTTCTTTTATGTATACCTTCAGCCACTGTAATACCGCTTTGCGCGGGGGGTAGATAAGTAACATAATAAATGTCTAGCATTTAGACTGTTGTGCAGATATTTTTCACCGCCAGGTTAAGGCATTATGAACAGCACGATTCAAAAAGATTAAGAGGTTTCATTATCGCTTCACATCATACGCGTGCCCCGGAGAACTTGGAACGCACAGCGGTCACCTGCGGTTTAGTGTGACATTCGAAACGACCATTCATGAACCGTCACTAGGAGCGGTGAATTGCGCTGCAGGCTGTAGATATGTTGAACAGAGCTTTGCGCCCTTGGTTCAGTGCAAGAAAAAAAGTGTAATGGTTTGCTCTTCGCTACCATGATACGCATGGCATGTGAAAATAAGGTTCAATTGCGGAAGCTGCCACAATCACGTGACCTCAATGGCTTTTAAGTCTAGCCTCGATCGTTAATCATTTCCCATGAGCCGCACTGGTAGGTACTCATAAATTGATTGATTTATGCTTTGCGAACAGAGGTCCCTTTTCTGAACTTTCGTTTTAATATCATTTCGCGTGCTGGATAGCATTTTATAAGCTTATTTTTGTTGGGTCAGCTTGGCGTTAGCAAAATGGACTCACTGGAATTCTGGCTTTTGTCTTTCATTAAATACTATAACGCCCTTGGTAAGCGAAATATGAAGGTTCATTCAAGCCAAGGAAGCCTACGTAATTCAGGAACACTTTTTTTCCTTTTATCCCATATTTGTAGGAGTTTTCCTGTCGAAATGTTTTGATGGAAGTAATTTCTTGATGTACATTGGGTAATGACAAGTTAGAGAGTGCAAACTACTTACTATCCATGGAACTTGAGTTCTCCGTATTCTCTTTCCTCGAATGAGCCTCGGAAGTGGTTCCGCCCGGCCGCAACCTGTAGCGAATGGCGGCAGGGCTGGTATGACAATAGGTAATGAGTTCGAAGTGCTGTTTACCCGCACACAACTTAATCCAATGATCACGTCATTTACCTCTCAAGTAACGTTACTGCCACTGTAGCGGCGTGTTTAAAACAAGCACTTGCACCGGCTCGAAAAACATTGTAAGCTTTGTCTGCAGCTGGCTGCAACCTGGTTGTAGCTGCTCACCTTGCCGACTGTGTTCGCTAACTGAGCTATTTGCATACTTCGCTCACTTAAATCGCTCCTTCTGAACAGTAGTGCGCCTTGGTTCATTCTATGCTGTCCTGTCAGCTTCTGGACAAGCAACGTGGAGTCTGTGAAAGTTTCAGAGCCCAGGGGTTGCTTTTGGGGCACACAGTGTGGCTCGTAATGCAGCGTTCCAAACGTCCTGTTCCCTTTTTGTCCTGTTCCCTAATGGGAACAACTTCCATGAACCCCAAGGAAGCGTCACTATACGAGTTATAAGAAGCCGTTTTGGGCTCTAAACATTTTCACAAAAACTGCGCAGTGTTGATTCAGTTGAAAAAAACAGCAACTATAATTTAGCATTTTCTTATTTTACCGTCTCTTGCTTGACTATACTGGAGATTCTGCTAAAACTTTCCGTGGTAAGGGATCATGCATGGATTCCATTAATTGGTGGTGACTAGTCGGCGGCTCATTGGAGGAAAGGGTAGGACAATTAAAAGTTTTTCTTGTGCCGCCTTTTGCTACTACCACGGCCCGCATGTCATCAAATGGAGGTTCTAGTCTGGCTCTGATTGTGTCACTGAAGGCGGTGTTCTGGCGGCTGTGTATCATTGATACTCAAATCTGAAGAAACATAGGGATAGCCAAGTGTTAAAAGATGCCGTCAGTTCGCTTCATTCAGTTCTGGCATAGACTACAGCTCCACCTTGTCAGTAATTTCGATGTCCATTTATATCTTTTATTGCCGAAATTATCGGAGGCTTTTGCACTTTTGCGAGCGTCTCCGAAGGAATTAGGCATCTTCAGAACGATTCGGTGTCACCAGCAGTGAAGGGGACTGAAATTTCTGAAAAACGGCCTGGGGTATATAGCCACTTCACTGCAGTGTAGACGAAAGTTCTATCTACGAGAAATAGCCTTTCTTACAGTTGGGGTCATTTAACCTGAAAATAAATATAAATTTTAATCCTTGTTTCTTGCGTAATACACAAAAATTATTTTCAAAATTTACTCATTCAAAATGAGACTGATATATTTCGTTTCTCCTAAATGGTTAGACGCGTTACTACTAATGAAAACTTTTTTTTTTGTTTTCATTAGGGACACATTTGCTATTCCCCGTTTTTAACTTTCTTTTGTTCGCCAATGATGCAAAACGTTTGCCGCAGTATTATGAAATTTTTCCATCTTAACATGGCGAAAAGAAACAACGAGAGCTAAGCGAAACTGTCGCTGCAGCTCCGACAGACGTAAGCACTACGCCTAACGACGGCTGATGATTACAGGGATTATGGGTGGTCTTGTTCACACAGAAAAATGAACTTGACCTGCCGCCATTCGCGAGCTGCCCCTTTCGAATAGCGTTAAGCCGCTGATTAGAGTCGATGATCAACCAAGTTGCCTTTCAGACAAGGAATAATTTTCTGAAGATGACAAAAATGCATGTGCGTAACAAATAATGTAAGTGATTTATCCGCGATTTTTTCCTGAGCGTCTGGTGCCACGATATCAATGACGAAGGAGTTATTCCCGCCGGGGCGCCATTTCCATCTGCTGGCTTTTCAAGACTTGGCCAAGGTCGACGTAATAGGTCGCATTACCAAGAACAAAACGAGTGCAGAGTCCTATTGCCAATGGCATCAACTGCACGATTATAATGATTGATGCAAATGGGAATCTGCAAACTGTGATGCCAAAGATGAAAGCACTAAACATAAGATTGCAATAAACGACTTGAAAGTAAATATCGCACTTGGGCACAAGAATGAGTAGTATGTGGTTATTTTATTATATAACTAAAAGAAACAAAATGTGTTTGCCAGCCCCGGTATCTGCTATCTGATATCTGAAACAGATGAAAGGGAGGGGGGGGGGGGGGGGCAAAATAAAGGAATAGACGAGGAAGTGATAGACACAATCAAAACAATGAGCGACAGGGAGAAAGGACAGGGTAGGTAAAGTTAAAAATAAAGATAAATATATACACTATGGCACAATGTACAGTAATTTGCTAGAGGCCGCCCACTGATGTTTTAGGTCACTGAGCACTCGGCACATCCGGCGGGCCTCCGCAATAGCTCCCAGTGCAGAGGCAAAAAGGTCTAGGTACTGAGGCACGATCCGCGCGTGTGCTGTGTCCGTGTAACTGTTGCAACATACGCACGCGGCACACTAACTGACCGCCGGCTTTGGGCAATCGGTCGTTATCATCCGAGATAGCGCACGAGAAGCGTTCGGCCACAGAGCTCGCTATCTGGCGGGGTGAAACAGGCGGGACATCAATCCCGCCTCTTCGATATATTCACACATGCTCACATGTGTTCGCTCGCGGACGCGGGCACTCCCCGGCAGCCGCAGGAGCCCATATAGGCTTCCCGGGATTGCCTCCTGCGCTCTTTAAGCCACCAGCAACTCGCGGCGTGGTTCGGCTAGCGTGGCACAGTATAGTTGATGTTCGAGGGCTTCTACCACGCCGCAGCCGTCATACACATCACTGGTGTCGAGTCCGTGGCCCATCCGTCGTTGCCCAAGCCAAACACATCCAATACATGCACAGAGGATCGTGCAGTTTGTTTTTTTCTTAAGAAAAGAAACGGGTACCTATAGTACTAGTAATTTAACTCATTTTTAGTAATTTCTCTTAGTCATTAAACATCCGCTGCGCAGGTGCCCGAGGTTCAGCGCAAAGATTTCTCTCTCTTTTTTTTTTTTTTTTTACGCAGGGTAGGCGCGACAAAGTTCCCCGTTCAACGTCGCGTAGTGCAACGTTTTTTGCTGCCTTTTGCAAGCATCTGCGTGCAATGTGAGTTGTTTGTGTCAAACTTTTAGCGCTTCGTTATTGAGGTTGGGGTAAAGGTTTACAGCAACGTAGAGAAGGTGCGTGTTCGTTTAAAAATGAATTGCCGCCGCGTGCGACATTTTCGAACGATGCGATAATGCTGCGTGAGCACTCGGTCTCTCGAACTCTCGAACCCGCCGCAAAATGTCGGCCATAGTTAGACGGATAAACGTGTGCACGAAAGCCGTCTCGCTGCATCGCGTTTTTGTGGAACTGTGTGGGGAATGATCTCCCATCGTGTTACGATGGGAGATCGTAACGGGAGAGCGCGAGCGTCGCGGCCGCAAGAATGCCACTTACGGCTTCGTCAGGGTGCAAGCGAGTGTTGACGGGGCTTCGGCATCGGGTACTCGGCGCTCGCTGACGCATCCTCCGGGCTCCCAGCAAGGCGAGGCTCGCGGGAACTTAACCAGCCTGCTCGTCCCCTCAGGCCTTGGAGATAACCCCTGCCCATCCGTGGGAGAGGATTCGCCCTTACCATTGCTTGTGAGTTGGACGGCCAATCAATTAGCCTGTTTTATTGCTAGCTAGCATTGCCGTTATTGCAGCAAAAAATGCATGTTGTCAGCAGGTTTTCTTTTGTTCCCAAGAGCACGGCCTGCATTAGTCGGCGTGCGGTCGGTAGCGCGCTATCACGGGGTGGGGTAGGCTGTTTGGACAGTCAGCCGCGAGCCCGCGACTAAGCGGGGAAAACGTATTTATTACCATATTATAACCCGCAACTGCCAAGATGAGGTTTTATTGCCCTCAAAGCGCGTGTCAGATTTTCCAAAGTCTTTGGTCCGCTATATATTTGCTGAGTGTTTTGCTTCCTCGTCGCATTAACTCATTCAACTTTAGCTGAATATGCTTTAGCGGGTATCACTTGGGGGTGTTTATGCTGTCAGCGGGATGTTTTTCGTGGATAAATTAAATGCTGCAGCTTCTATCACTTTGTAGTCTCACACTGGCTCCTCTTAGCGGCAAATGAAGCGCGAGCAAAACAATGGAATCATGCACAGCAAAATATTTTAGTTGAAGCGAACGAAGTTATGTACCAGATGAATTTCACTCCACAAGTGCATTAACTTCTGAGTAGTAGCGATCCACGCTTTAAATTTTTACCTGAGCTTGTGCAGCTGTGTTTTAAATCTACAGTTAGACCTATTCCGTTCACGTTTCTTTTACGTCATCTTCTTAGTTCGAAAGGGTCCGATTCTATTATAAATTCGTCACGTCTCGTCTGCAGACACTACCATCAGGTCATTTTGTTATCACGAGGAATACATGAATACCATGTCAGACAAATGAAATGTGGTTGTAAGGTTGTCAAGTGCGCATGTTCGTTCCAGTTCCTTTCTTTTCTTCGTGGTTTTGAAGAATTTCTCCCAATGCGCGTTGTCGGAGACCACCTATATCCAAGGAGGAATCTTTTTCTGTAAAAACCGTACAAAACTTGTACAATACTTGTAGGTAAAGAATGCGAAGTCTTTTTGTGCCACCATTTCAATTGCCGAATAAAGCGATGTAGGCGTTCAGACTTCTTGGAGCTGGAGCTGCAACAATGACATCATGTATAGTAACTAGGTTTCAAGCGAAGAATAATTTGCATGAAGGGAGGAAACCGACGTCATTGAATATATATAGCCCACGAAGATTTGTTTGGTAGTATCGAACGACTGATGACAGCATGCGGGCCAAACAAGTGGAAATCTAAAAATTAGCAACAATGAAGGTACTACAAGTTTTTCTCCACTGCTTTAGAGTATTGAGGAGAAGACTGAACTTTTAATCTGTGATTACTTCATTATTTTAAATGCTAGCGAGAAACCAGTTCACACCCTTCATCTACAAACTTCGTACATCCTAATCGTTGTTTATATTCCAAATGTCAAAAACAATCTTCCTCTTCCCCTTATTAGCGGCAGCAAACTTCGAAAACCTGTTCTTGACCTTGACTCAGGAGAGGTCCTTACTATATAAACAGATTTTATTTGAATAAACGTATCAGTTGCAAAAAGTAAATTCGCCTGTGTGCGTCCCTTGCTTATTATTTCCGCAATATAGGATTCATCATGTGCATACCATGTTTAAGTATCGTCTACTTCACAGCCTTAAATTGTCAGCTGAATGCTTAACTGACTTCTTGAAGAATATATCTAGACTTAAGCCTTACGAAAAACCCTTTCACACCAGAAGTAAACAAATATGGGACGTTCCTCGAACGAAGACGTTATACGGTAACCAGAGCCTTCGTTTTACTTTACCATGCATATTAAATCATTATAACATACACAACCCAAACATTTTTACCGCCTCAATAAGGGACTTTAAGCTATATTTTATCAATTCCGCACTGTCTCTCTGTACTTTCCGTTCCTTGCCTTAAACATTATTACATTATTATAAGAATAGTCACTTCATTTTCATTACCTTTTGCCATGTTTTGTGCATGCTGTTACATTATTGTTGGCCGTTAATTTGCTCTGCAGATTTTTAACTTGCTGTTTCATTTGTATATATGTGCTCTTTCTCTATTTCATAATTTTCATGTTATATATGTATATCTTCGCCTTAATGTCACACCTCTTGTTGCTCTGCCATTACTGGGCCTCGGGCATCTCTCAAGCTATCGTTGTAGCTTTTCGCCCGAGGCCCATTTCATGTATATTACTGGAAATATTTTTTTTTCCGTTTTCAAACCTAAACAAGGCACTGACTGATGCATCATGCAATGCGTGAACATGCACGATGATTACACTTACCTTTAGAGTTGATACCACCCGAAAAACACTGTAAAAATAGTAAAAATAATGACGAAAATCAAAACTTGCAGTTTGTGGCAGAATATCTTTTCTCGTGTGATTTTCGCATCTTATCGAAAATGCCTGTAGTCTTGAGAATATTTGCTAGCAATGTGGAAAACCTAATGTGCTGTGATTGGGGATGCATAAAACACTCTTTTACGTTACCGGTGCCTGCGCAACCAACTTTCAGGCGCTTTCCCTGGTTGCACTCTATGCACACAGTTAGTATCGGTATACACAAATGCGCGGAATGCCACACTTAATGAAACTTTGTGAAAGGGCCACAAAATAGTTTTCAACACCTGGTTGGCCTTCAACAAGTGCCTCTCGTGTTCCAGCAGCTGAAAGAGGGATAGAAGGATCTAAAAAAAAAGAAAAACTTAAGTATAAATTCAAAAATATTTAAACATAAAATGCATTTAAAATACTCTCCCAAATATTTTTTTATTCAAACTTTAACTGCAAAGAAAATAAACCTCCATTTCACGAGTGACCTGACTTCCTCAGTATTTTTTACTGCTTAGGTGATGCTCCAAGCCATTTATCGTGCGAAATCTGGTACGGGCGCAGGCGAAGATGACGGGATGCCGACAAACAACCTACCTCTGTAAGTTTCTATATTTTGAACAAATCACAACGAGTACGAATGGTCTGGAACCAAAGCTTAAATTGCCCGGAACCTTTGCTGTGCCATTTATCGCGTGAGACCTGTACTTATTGGCGGAAAAGAAATATCTAGTAGGACTACATTCCAGAGTTTCTTGAGCTGCTAATAAGACATTTATATGCCCTGACGCCCTACTCGGACATTCCATAAAATAAAAATTGCGTGTGTGTTAAAGAAATGTGCTTCTGAGCACAAAGATATCGATTATTTTACCCTTTGGTGGCTTCGCGCTGACAAGAGAATTCAAAGCGAAGAACAATTAGTTTTAAGAATTATTTAATAATGCAGCTAATCATGGCTATTAAGTATTAACAAAAGTTGCATTAGTTTCAGACTGCCACCTCTGTAAGTGGCAGATGGCGGCATGTGCATCTTAAAGAGGGAAGTGACGTTTCCTCGATATGCTTAGACATTATTTGCCCTCCACACAAAGCCTTCATGCCGTACGCAGTGATCCATGCGATAGGAACAGATTTATTGCGTATTTCGATCTTCAAGCCTGATCTGAAATTGTTTTCTGAAAGACACTTTTTAGCAGCTACCAGTTGCCACCTGTTTGCAAACCAATGGGCTGCAGTTGCTATGTGTCATTTATCGCACGAGGGCAGCAACATCAGAAGAACAACAACAACGCTCACAAAGAATATGTGCGCGCTTTACACTGTTGCTGAATAGCAACATCCAAAGACTTCTCATCTCTGGCGTAGTTGTGGCCGGTTTGAAAATGAGCATAGTTTTGTACGGACAGTACTACATTTCCTCGCAGGGGTGGCGCAGTCATTAGGGCGCTCGACTGCTGTGCCCAAGACTGCGGGATCGAATCCGGGCCTTGGCTGTCGCTTTTCGTTGCAGGCAAGAAGCTAGGCGCCCGTGTATTGTACGATGTGAGTGCAGGTTAAAGAACCCCAGGTAAGTGGAATTTCCGGAGCCCTCCACTACGGCGTCTTCATAGCCCGAGTTGCTTTGGGACGTTAAACCCTATAGACCAAACCAAACCATGATATCACATTTATTAGGATGTTTTTCTTAAACATCAAACTCATGCTCAATCAATTCCGAACCTCCAGTCCCACGCGCACCCACTTCCTTCCCCCTCTTAGCCTGTTTCTAAGTTGATATTCTAGTTTTCTCATATGCAAGTCTTAAATTTACCTAAATCAACAGAGCGTTTTTCGTAACGGGCTCTCAAGCGTAGTTTTCCTGATAATAAAAGCGAGATATCTCAGCACTAGAACAAAATGGGGAGTAGAGAAGTACAAATAATTTTGAGAAATAAGAACTTACTTGCTGCCAGCAGAAAACTATCGCGACAAATAGAATTAACGCAAATCGCACCATTTCGAATATGTTTCTACAACTTTCTGCGGCCTACCGTAGTTAGCGGCGACCTAAAGCAGCTGCAAAGGAACGAAAGCCGTCCATTCGCACGTCTTGTGCTATTCACACGAGATGAAGGACAGTTTGTTGCATAGGGCGTCGTGGATTGCAGAAAGATTCACTCAGCGAACGTCTCGTTACGAAGATAGTGTTCTTAGAAGCGGCGGGATAATAAAATATATGATTCATACAGCCTTCGTTTCAAAGCTGTTCTATAGAAATTGGGAGATGTATTTTGCATTTATTTTCTTAATTTCATGATGTCGGGGCTGTCACTTTCATTGTTATCACAAGAGTAATGGGACAAGGGCTGAAAAGCGGACACTTTATATAGCATTCTTATTTTGAAGTCTCCAGTGTGGTGCGCAGCATTGACGTGCAACTTCATTAAGATAGGAGAAGTCTTGATATAGCTTGAGAAGTTGTTATGTAAACACCCCTCACACATCCCCTGTAGACTAGGTATTACGCATGCTTATTTAAAAATATCGACATGTGCATGAAGGAGACGTACTTTTGACACGCGTATAGATATCTTACAAAACCGAAATGTTCAGAACTTTATAAAAATTCGCCACAATGAAAAAAAGAATGCGCGCTCGTATAAAATGAGCTAATACTTGAAATGGAGGTAATACGCTAGATAAAAATACGCCGAATAAATGCATTAACAAATATCGCAATATCCTCCCCATTTCAATCAATGTGGTGGTTAGCGCCGCAAGGTTGGTATAAGCGCTTATTTATTATTATTTTTTTTACATCTGCAAGCAATTTGTCGAACTCGCAGGTACTATATCTACAAATTAACCATTTGCTTCGAAAACTTACTGTTTTCTGCGGCAGCGTGTGCATTTTCAACCTCAGATTTGCGTCTTTAGGTCCGTTCCCAGCTTTTGAATGCCTAATCTTTATTTATATGGTCAGCCTAGAATGCATTGAAATTAACTTTCGTATTTCTACTCCTAACGGCCTGCAGACCGACTGCTGGGCCTGAGTGGTTACAGCGCTCGTCTACTGATTCCGACAACGTGTATGCTATGCCGCCCGTGTATGAAAGGCGATGAATACGTATGGCGCCAGTGTACTGTACGATGTCAGTGCACACGTTAAATATTCCCTGCCAGTCAAAATTTCAGAAGCCTTCGAGTACGGCGTCCCTCAGAGGCGTAGCTCTAGGATCTTAAACCCTATAAACATAACCGCACCAAAACCTATAACAATTGCGATTGCGCCTGTTTCGAAAAAATTCATGGGTGCTGTCACGTCATAGCAAAATTTACTGAATTGTTTCGAGCGAGTTCCCACAACGTGCAAATGTGTCTTGAGCCTCATAATCAGTTTTTGTATGCTAGCGCATTCCTTGAGAACCTGATCCCGCTTCAAATACGACGACGTAGAAGATAAGTGGCAGTCGCATATAGATAAACTCAAAGATCATAGCGAGACTGTAGCGCAAAGCAGACAGGACACACGAGAAGAACGAACAACACGAGCGCTAACTTCCAACAATCTTTATTTCAGACATGCAGCACATTTATACGCCAAAGATAGGAAATCACTTGTGCTGACAGTATCACCGCCGGAGATACTGTCTTCTCGTGTGTCCTGTCTGCTTTGCGCTACAGTCTCGCTATTTTCACGCACCAACAAGCCCAAAAAGCCACCCTTATAAACTCAAAGAGCTGTTCGATATTAGTTCAGAAACGTATGGAATTGCATAAACTGCATTGCAAGCATCGGCGCCAGGGTTAAGAGCCACTGACATCCTCTGAGGCGAGTCGCTCAGCAGAAATAAAGCGCTATGAGCTATCGGGCATTTACGGACGAGTTGGCTAAAAATACAACCGTTGATATGGAATACGTAGCTGGGTGGTGCACTTTCGCTTTCAGGAACCAGCGCGAGTTCGTTTTGGAAGACTGGTGTCTGGCGCGTTATTCAATGCATATTGTCACTACCTATTCTTTCAGGCGCTATATGAAGAGTTGCCATTGCGTAATATTTTATGTAAAAGAAATAAGCAATGTTAACGCGACAAATGCGAGCGCCGCTTGGGGAATTGACCCTTTAATTACAGAGAGACTGTAAAGCATGGCAGGCAGATTTCCCCCTACGAAGAAAAACTGCTACCTGTAGCATAATACAGTGCGGAAGAATCTTGTTTCTGTATTACGTCTAGAAAAAAGTACACTATTCGAATGAGAACGAGCATAACATTAGCTCAAAACTGAATGTCCGTGTAACGAGAAATTCTTTAGGGACTTAAGAGCCTTTAAGAATGGTAAGGCAAAAGTCTTTTGGTCTGATTCTGTATTGTTTAGTTGGCCGGAACCCCGCCGTTTCTTCTTTGCCGGAGTCGAAGGGAGCAGCTCCACTCGGCGGTGAGGGCGAGCGCTCGTTGCGATGTTTGCTCGTCACAGCTGAGGGCAGATGGCGTGCGCCACGCACTCTCCTCACAAAGTTTCTTACTCTTACCTGGAGAAAACGATGGGGGCGCTGTACTTCACCCACCATGGGCGCGATAAGAATCATAGGACGGTGTGCTACTCGGTACGGGGCAGTCAAATTTTTTTGGCGTACACAGAGTGACGTTACTATAGATGTCTCTGCTTCGTGATCATCATCGTCTCGAGGCGCGAACGTAGAGCACAAAAGCCATAGTACCGAAGCCACAAAAGTAAAGCCACTAGGAACTTCCTGAAGAAGTTCAGCAACAAAATATATTTTCAAAACATTTTTTTCTTTCTATAGTGTGCCTATTAGGTGCTAAAACTGGTTTCCGTGCTGGTCATTACTTATCCAATAGGAGAAAGAGCCATTGTGAACTTGGGAGAATTATATGAAACAATTATACAACGTTTAGTTTTGCACCATTTGTGGCCAAAAGCTGTAGTGCTGCTACAGGTAGCTCTCCACCTTATGATGTTTTGGGCGCCTATGCTGGCTGAACTGGTCGTCAGGAGGCTCCATGCAAGCTCCCTATGTGGCGGAATAGCTTTCCCTCTAGGTAAGAGTCAGAAATTTATGGCCCTCCTCGAACCCAAGTTTAAGGAGCCGACGTTGTGCCCGACATTGCCATGGAGACAGCAGGAACTCTAGACAGGAGAACTGAGATTTGGATTTCTTGCGTTTGACTGGTGATCGGAGGGGGGCAGAAGTTTTATTCCCAGTGGAGGATGTTTTTTTTATCTTAAATGTCAACTGAATCCTGCCGAGATCCCGAAGAATCTTGCGGACAAATTTCGCGAGCGCCCATATCCTTCTAAGAATTATGAACCTATAAATGACTTCGCTTAAAACTTGGAGATCACCACAGAAACTAAATCTGGAAAATGGGAAAGCATTAACTTTGGCGGCTCCTAGTCGACGCCTTTATACATTGTGGGATTTGGGCTTTCCGCTGTCGCATGTTGTCGCATGTTGCGCGGCCGCCGCCGCTTCCATGGTGCTCTCTTTCCCTTTCTCGCGCCTGTGCCGGCGGCGAGTTGTCGGGACTTTTCATTGTCGCTCGACCCCTATCCGGCATCAAAATGGCTTTTTCTCATTGGCGCCTTTTGGACGGCCGCGCTCGCGCGACCGTCCGAGCAGGACCGAAAGGCCTGTCCGAGACATCGCAAGCTGCGCACTATGCTGTTATTGCCCGCCTGCATTTGTCCGCGCAGACAAGTGTGTACTCGAGTTTGCCCCCTCCGGGTCGTATACCTGAGAGCGCAGCTCGAGCCTGTCGATCGTGATTCAACGATCAGCGATAGGCTTACCTTGCGGTGATTGTCCACTCTCTCTCAACCAGGCTCTTTGGCCAGCGCGAGAGAGAGATCACAGCACGCCCTTGCGTGCTTGTGGCGCGCATTCTTTGTCACATCATACGCGAAGCGGAGCCTTGCTCCTCGCGCACTGCCGAGACGCTGGTGCCTATGCAACAAAGCGTTCGCCTCCCTGCGGAGGTTCAGTGCACTCTGCAGCGTTTCAGTGTAGGCTTGGGTGATTGGAGCTTCGGATCGCGTGGCCTAGGCCCACGCAGAAATCACAGCATGTACCTACACACTCCGTTAAGATCCCCGCGACAGCCTTGTACCTCCGATACCTTTCGACGATACCGCTCAGCACCTCTTATCTCATGACGCACGACTCACAACATTCATGAGTCGATCATTGATGATGTAGCCCCTTTATGCCATGACTTAGAATGCTCATCCGGTTAATTACTGACGGCGTCAGTTGGTGACGACGTCACGAGGGGACTAGCTTTCGTCGGCGACCGTTTTCACAACTTTCGGGACCAACTTTTGGCGACAACAGAAATATATAATAACAAGATACAGCACCAATAATGAAGAGCCACGTAGAAAATTAGGAACACGAGCATAAGCACAATAAGGTAATTTCATGTTATTTTCCATTATAGTGGATCTATAGTATATGGGTGTTAATTTGAAGTTATTAACACACAAGTCGTTTAATTAATGCACCTAATTTAAAATGGTGGGTATTTTACATTCAATGTTTTGTCGTTCGTAATTGGCTGTTGCTTTCAGTGGTCGGAGTTTGTTTTTACGGAATGCGTTGGGAGTGCTTATATTCGAATCTGAGCGCTGTAAAGTTTCTCTTTGTTATTATGCTGTAGCAACTTGAAATATTAAATTTCAGTGGCTTTTAAAATTTCATGTCTCAAGAGCAGTGACGTTGTTCGCAATTGTTCAAGTAGTCCGCGATAGCTCTCAAATAATCTGAGTACTTTTTCTGCAAGATTGTCAGTTTGTTCTAACTTTGAATGGATACAGCGTCTCAGATTGAAGTGATGTAAGGAAGCTTGAAATAGGGCAGAATGTAATAAAATATTATCCACAACCACAAGGGAACTATTGGCCTCGATGGATGTATGGATGAAATATAGGCGCGTTGCTATCATGCTCGTTTTTTTTCTACCAAATCTTATTTATTGGTTTAGATCATTTAACTATACCAACATTCTATTTACTGAATTTCTGTTTCTACATTACTAACTTTATGTTACTTTTCTGCGCTTAACCCACCAATCTTCCAATAGTTTTTTGCTAGCTTTCACCGTAGGTTCATTCACCCGGCCACTGGCATCTCTAAACCCCAGGGCCCCAGACAGAGTGACCGCGCGTGCATCGACTGCCGCATGGATACCATTCCATTCGAGTACGAGATCGTTAATTGTTTCTGTGGATTTACCACATACTGCAATTGTGTCATCTTCATGGTTAAATTTCTTTTTGTAGCTGCGTGTTTTAAGGCACCCCGATCTAGCTTCAAAAAGTGGAGCACTGCCTCTTGAGTTATCAAAGAAAGCTTTCTTCCTGATCTGTCTTTTCCACTTTCGGTATAATTCTACACTATTTCTTATCCATCGATTTTATCCAATTTTTACCTTCTGTATTTTTATCCTGTTTCTTAACGCTCTTTATTTCTTCGTCCTTGTGACCAGCATACTTACTGGTTAGTTTCCTAGCTCCTTTCTTCCATCGAACAGAGTCGCCACCTAGCGGCATAGCGGCGAAGGAACCCTACCCAATGAGGATGCGTGTTCGCGTCGCGTGCGAGCCGGAAGTGATTTACGTGTGCGTGTGCGGTGTGTACAAGAGTGCTTTTTGTTTGTTTCACAGTCCCTACGCGCTTTTGTTTTCTGTTGTGGCCGTGCATGGCCCGCGCTTGCGCGCTCTATTGTTCGCCTGTGGGCATGGTATTGATATGTGCTGTTGGTGCAAGGGCTCTAAGTGAGCCTGTTTCCATGAATCTTTTTGTGTGCGCCTGCTTTGCTTTGTCGAGACCCTGCAACTGCCAAATTGGCCCTGTCAAGGGAACCCCAAGAAAAATACAAAGAAATGTCGCCCGGTGGGAAATAGCCGGAAGTGCTTTTGGTCAACTGTTCGCCCTTCCCGTCGAGAGGCGCTATTGTCAAGCGAGGAATGCCTATTGTCCAAAGGAGACGATCGGAATGACACGTCCGCTGACTTACAGGAGAAGAAAGGAGCATGACGAATACGGCCATTAGAGGATTTCCCGGGAATGCAGGAAAGAGTTGCGATTGCCGGAAAGGGACAATGCTGGTAGCAGTTATCGTGGCGCGCACGTACACTTGGGTTTCTGAGAAGGAAATCCACTTGCCGGAACCACCATATCGGATCTTTGCAGAAGAATAGAAATGTACCTCCTCGCCGTTCCCAAGTTCTACCCGCCAACAAGTGACCACGCCCGACGAAACAATACCGGACCAGTCAGTGCATCAGACCATCAGTGCTGTGATGTGTTCGATTGGATGCCGATATCTGAGGGGCGTGCCCTGGAACTGGTTGGTCGGCATCTTCAGAGAGGGGCTGGACATAGGGGGTTTTAAGGACGTTGCAGAGCACGAAAATTTGGCTCTGAGCCCTGGGTAAACGGCTCATCCAGACGCTTCTCGCTATGAACTCTTAACGCTTGCCAATTTGCTGATATACCCTCTTTTTCCTGTAAATAAGTTTTCTCAAAGTGCCATTAAACCTGCTTGTATATATTTTACCAACTTCGAAGATTCAATCCTTCATCAACCCGGAGTCTCTGCACGCTACCAAGTGAAGGCCGGGTCGACTTAGTCAAAGCGTCACGACATTTCCCATCGCCCTCTTGCAAAAGAAATATGAACAGGCTATTACCCCCATGCTCCATTAGAAAAAAACAACTTACCCATATTGTGTAAGTCACGCTGGAGAAAGGGCTTCTTTAGTCGCGGCGTTCAGTGCTTGAGATTCTTTGACAAGGTGTGTCTCAAACGAAACGCTGCTGTTAAGCTCTTAAGCGCCGTGTCAAAGCATAACAGGTTGCTGCCATCAATACAACCGAATGCAAACGCTCAAAAATTGTACATTCCCGTTTTTGTTTAGAATACCGTGGCTACAGAAACATGCGGCTGCAGACTGCTCCATAGCAAAATCCAGTTTGAACAAGCCACTCGTTGCCTTTTGTATCCACGATAGAGTTGTCTGAGCATTCTTTTTCTTTTTTGTGCTGTTAAACCTCTGTCGCGGTGTCTCGGTGGTAGGGCGCTCGACTGCTGATTTCGAAAACGGGGGGGGGTCGATTTCGGCCGCATCGAAAGGCGCTCCTGGGCTGTTGGATTTGACCTCACGTGGTCACCGACACCGAGGTCCGCCCCTACATCCTCCGTGTTAAAGCCGATGTCGTTTGGCGCGTTAAACCCACTTATATGTATTTCATTTCTTCTTTTTCTCTCTGTTGAAAGTCTATGCATCCGTAACAGTGGTAATGAGCACATTTCGCTTTAGAGAAATGCTCGAATGTCTTGGGAACAAAGCATCTTCGCAGCACCTGTTACACTAAATATTACATAATATACATAGATCAATGTACACATGTTAGCCCAATAGAATCATTAAAATCCCTTTTTTGTCTATGTTGTCTTTCGAGCAAACTGGTTGTTTATGATAAGGGGAGTAAAATAGCTGCATACGGGCTTAACGATCAGTGTTTAGATCGGGAATAAATACATATATACTCACATAATAAGATGAACTCCATTTCTTTCAGGATAGTTTTATATCCTGCTTCTGTTTTGGAATTAAACGACAGAAGCGCTCCAAGTCACTGCCCAATTATGGTAAAGAAATCTTGAGCCTTCAAAATTCCTTGTCGAAGATGACAGCAACCAAGCGCAGTTTTTACGATGCCTTCACAGCTACTCATTCGTAGCTTGCAAATTTAACGTTAGAGAAAATTATACTCTGATAGCCCCGAATTATTTGTCAAGTGCGTAAAAGTTCTGTCACATGGGGAAATTCATTGTCATTGAAAAAATATATATAAACTATATAAACTGAAAAGTCCGAACGGGGGAGACTAAAAATGAAATCGACTTCATAATGTGTTCCACCCCCGCCATTATGCAAGATGTAGAGGTAATCGGGAAAGTGCGATGCAGTGACCAAAGGATGGTGAGATCCCGAATTAGCCTAAATCTGAAGAAGGAACGCAACAGTATAGTAAGAAAGAAACTCATAAACGAATTAGCGGTGAGGGGGAGGGCAGAAGAGTTCAGGATCTCGCTACAGAATAGGTATTCAGCTCTAGCCGAGGATGGCGACATTATCCTAGAAGCAAGGAACAATAATTTCAGAGATATCATTACTGAGTACGCGGTAGAAGTAGGCGGTAGGAGAGTTAGAGAGGATACCGGTAAGCTGTCTAAGGAGACGAAAGATTTGATTAAGAAACGGCAGAGAATGAAAGCTTCCAATCCAACAGACCGGATCGAATTGGCCGAGATATCAAAGCTAATCAATAAACGCAAGGTGGCCGATATAAGGAAGTATAACATGGAGAAAATTGAGCATGCTATAAAGAACGGGGGAAGCCTTAAAGCGGTAAAGAAGAAATTGGGTATAGGCAAAAACCAGATGTATGCGATAAGGGACAAGGCGGGCAACGTCGTCACGAATATGGATAAGATAGTCAAAGTAGCCGAGGAGTTCTATACAAACCTCTACAGTAGCCAAAGTAGTCAGGACCGTAATGAGATTGGCGGTAGGGACAAACATTCAGACGTTCCACCAGTGACGAAGGACGAGGTCAAGAAAGCATTAGAAACTATGAAAAGGGGGAAATAAGCTAGAGAGGATCAGATAACTACAGATTTGCTGAAGGACGTAGGCGATATCGTGCTAGAAAAACTGGCCACCCTGTATACGCAGTGCCATGGTGCCATCGACGGTACCGGAATCATGGAAGAATGCAAACATTATCCTCATTCATAAGAAAGGGGACTCTAAGGACCTTAAAAATTACCGACCAATCAGCTTACTGTCTGTTACGTATAAGGTATTTACTAAGGTAATCGCTAATAGAATCAGGACAACCTTAGACTTCAATCAAGCAAAGGATCAAGCAGAGTTTCGGAAACGGTACTCTACTATCGGTCATATCCATACCATCAATCAGGTGATAGAAAAATGCTCGGAATATAACCAGCCCTTATACATAGCATTCATTGATTACGAAAAAGCATTTGACTCAGTTGAAACCTCGGCGGTGATGCAGGCTTTGCGAAATCAGGGGGTAGACGAGCTGTACGTGAAAGTGCTGGAAGATATATACAGTGGCTGCACAGCAATTCTAGTTCTGCATAAAGAAAGTAACAAAATTCCCATAAAGAAAGGTGTTAGGCAAGGAGACACAATCTCCCCAGTACTATTCACAGCTTGCTTAGAGGAATATTCAGAGACTTGGAATGGGAGCAGTTAGGGATAAGGGTAGATGGAGAATACCTCAGTAATCTGCGACTTGCTGATGACATTGCCTTGCTAAGCTACTCGGGAGATGAACTACAAATAATGATTGATGACCTAGACAGGAAAAGTAGAAAGGTAGGCTTGAAAATCAATATGCAGAAGACTAAGGTAATGTTCAACAGCCTCGGGAAGGAACAGCAGTTTACATTAGGTAGCGAAGTACTGGAAGTAGTAGGCGAATATGTCTACTTAGGACAGGTAGTAACCGCAGATCCGGACCATGAAAAGGAAATAACAAGAAGAATAAGATTGGGATGGAGCGCATTTGGCAAGCACTCGCAGATTATGTCTAGCAGCTTACCGGTATCGTTAAAGAGGAAAGTATATAATAGTTGCATCTTACCTGTACTCACCTATGGCGCTGAAACGTGGAGGCTAACCAAGAGAGTTCTACTTAAGTTGAGGACAACCCAGAGGGCTATGGAACGAAAAATGGTAGGGGTAAAATTAAGAGATAAGAAGCGTGCAGAGTGGGTCAGAGAAATAACTCAAGTTACCGACATTCTAGTGGAAATTAAAAAGAAAAAATGGACATGGGCTGGACATGTAGTGCGAAGAGAGGATAACCGATGGTCGCTTAGGGTAACGAACTGGATTCCAAGGGAAGGAAAGCGTAGCAGGGGGCGGCAGAAATTTAGTTGGGCGGATGAGATTAAGTTCGCAGGGGTCAAGTGGATGCAGCTAATACAGAACCGGGTTCAGTGGAGAAATATGAGAGAGGCCTTCACCCTGCAGTGGGTATAGTCAGGCTGCTGCTGCTGATGATGATGATGATTAATTGACCATTTATAAACATCACACCACATCAGAAATTCCTTATACTTCTCTTGATTTTATGTAATCATTTAGAATCATTTCACAGTGCAGCACCAGATTATCTGCCGCAAGAAGCATCCGCCTTGTTGTGAGCTCGGCAAACTCAATACACCACCGCTCTACACGTGAGCATTCAGATTTTCTGTGCGGCGAGGCTTCCTGTATATTGTAGGCGTAATTTTGATCAATTTTGAGGAATACTTGTGCCTGGTTGCCTAGCCAGAGCTGATGTCCGCTCAGACTACTGCAACCGGCCGGGCAGTACGTTTCCAGTGCTATATTTGCTCGAGGATTAAGCTACCAGCTTAATCCTCGAGTAAAGTACGATATAATGAACCAGGCTGCCTCTATTCATTCTAAGGTACTGTAGGTCAGAACACGAACCTTGTATCTTCGTGCGCTTGACACTAAATTTGCCTGTCTCACTCGTATAAAACACGCGCACATTGTTGAAAATGCCACAAGATATGTTATGTTCAGGCCCAAGTATCAGGCCTCTGAGCGCCGCAGAACACAAAAAGCGTGCAAATCGATAACAGTAAATCTGAAAGACAAGTAGTTGCCTGCCTTGTTTACCTAAAATCCGCTCATAATGTTTGTTTGTTTTTTTTTTTTTGCTGCATTGGCGAACTCCGCAGACTTTTGTCTACAATATTAGAACACTCTGAACAGTAAATAGCTAATGCATTGCATAAGACACGTTTTCATCGCCAAAAAACCCGTCGTAAACTCGGAAACAGACATACCCTGCGTGCGTTTCTGCGAGCGCCGCCGGCTGCCGATCCCCACTATCGGAGCGACGGTGATGCCACCTCTAGGTCGATCTCGCGGTGAGTAGCACAAATATTATAAAGGAAACCTTTTTTTCTTTTTTGCTAAGGTCAACAACTAATTAACTATGTGGTTTACATGAGGGTTTAGGGATAAGCTTTCTTCGAACCAAGCACCCAACAATTTCTGTGCATTGATTTGAACTATTATTTTTTCTTAACCATTGCATGGCTATGTAGGCGGGTTTCGCGTGGGCATGGTTTTCTAGGAGCTGTAAAAGAACTAGTTATATATCATAAATAGAATGGTACCTTCGGATAGAGCGTCATAGAAAGGCATGCAACTTAGAAAATTGTAGATGTGAGTTAATTAGTTAAACATTAGAGCCAATTAGGTCCATCAGATGTCGAAATAGCCCCGCAGAGAAATATCGACATCCAAAGTAGTCACGTATGTCCAGTGCTGTAGGCTTAATTTCGGTGGCGGAAAATTTGAAATGCTCGAACATGAACGAGCGGGAAAGGGCGTGATTTGCATTTGCGTGCTCTAATGGGTGGGAATGGATAGAAAGTGCACAAAGTGCAGTTTGTAAAATTCCGCGAGCACTGCAGAATCTGCAGTGAAGAAATGCGAAAGACTGAGCGTTGCTGCTGCATACTGTACATCGCGCGCCCATTGTAGAACACAACCAGTGTTCATGGAACCCATCAATGTTTAGCGGAGTTCAAGAATTCGTTACCAGGAAAAGAAAGGCACAGTAGCTGTCACTCGCGGAATCCCGCTGACACATCTCGCTGACAACACAGCAACGCTCAGGCTTACGCATTTCTCCACTAAAGATTCTGCAGTGATATCGAAAATATTTTCTGCAATTTAGCGAAACTGTATGCCAACATTTCTAGATTTGTAGGGTTATTTATTGAAGGGAGCAGTATGCACTTTTTTTATCAACGCTCAACTGCAGCTTGTTTATGTTAAACTAACTAGAAAGGTGGGACAAATAATTACTGAAAGCGCGTTTTATTTACTAGAGTCAATGGATAAAGAAAAAAGGTTGGTATTACCAGCATGCATAATTAGGCGTGGCGAGTCACAAATGCACCGCAAAAAGTTTATGTATGATATAAAAACTGAGCCCCAATAATGACCCTTGAATCTTTGGTTTTTAATGAGAGCTAGCAATATATATATATATATATATATATATATATATATATATATATATATATATATATATATATATATATATATATATATATATATATATATATATATTTATATATATATATATATATATATATATATTGTAGCATGCGTTGACGACAAAGAAGCGCAGAAGTGTGAGAGGAAGAAGTGTGCTAACCTCGAGCCTGAACTCTGACGCTGTTTGTCCTTTGCCACGCCTTGGACCTCGGACGCAACTGTAAAGGTCGCTGTTTACGCGACATCTGGTGGAGGTGCGGGCTACGATTTTCATGAGCCGGACGCCCCCTACAAGCCCAGGACGCACCCCTAAGGTGGAGACCCCAGTACACCAGAGCAGCCGCCGACTGCAAGGTCTGCCTCCCGAGTGTGGTCCTCTCCCTGACCACAGAGCAACAAGGAGCGTTTCTCTCAGCGCGATGAATCCCCCGGTATTGACAACTCCTGTCCTGCTCAACCACCAGCGGGATCCACCACATTTCCACGGTCTGCCACATGAGGATGCTGAAGACTGGCTGGAGCAGTTCGACCGGGTGGCTGCCTTCAACGCCTGGAACGCTGACTCGAAGCTTCGCCATGTCTACTTCGCACTGGAGGATTCTGCGAGGACATGGCTCGAAAATCAAGAAGCCGGACTCCGAACGTGGGATACATTCAAGGCAGAATTCTTGCGTATGTTTACCAACACGCTTCGCAAGGAAAAAGCGCAATTGCTTTTAAATAGCCGTATACAACATCCGAATGAAACTGTTACGGCCTACGCCGAAGAGATGAAGCGACTCTTTCGACGCGCGGACCCAACCATGTCGGAAGAGAAAAAAGTGCGCTTTTTGATGCAAGGTGTTAAAGAGCAGTTATTTGCAGGCCTGGTGCGAAGTCCCCCAACAACTGTCGCCGAATTCATAAGTGAGGCGTCTACCATCGAGAAGGCACTTGAGATGCGCGCCCGGCAATACCAGCGCACTACAGTGTCTATGAACGCCGCGAGTGCAGGTGAAGCCGGACAGTTTTCGTCAGAATCGCTGCGTGATACGATCCGGGCGATAGTCCGGGAAGAGGTGGCCAAATACCTGCGGATTCCTCCACAGCCACAGGTTGCCACAGTTTCCGATATCATCCGTGAGGAAGTACAACAGGCGCTGGGTGTTCCCGCACCCGTCACCGTGCACGCACCCGTCACCGGGCCCGCACACGTCGCCGCGCCTGAACCCGTCGTAGCTACACCGCTGCCCCAGACCCTGAGCTACGCCGCGGTCACCAGCCGCTACCTGCCGCCTTCGACAGCATCCTACGAGCCTCGCGCACCGGTCGCCCATGTGTCTTCACGGCCGAGCGTACGCCGCCGAAGGACCGATATCTGGCGAACGCCCGATCACCAACCGTTGTGCTACCATTGCGGCGAAGCTGGACACCTGTGTCGCCGCTGCCCCTACAGGGAACTCGGCCTCCGTGGGTTTTCTTTTGATGCCCGTCGTCCGTTGCCTGGTCAGCAGCCACGCGAAATCGCAGAATACATTTCGCGTTCCAACACAGGCCCAAGCCGCCTCCGATCGCCGTCGCCTCGCCGTTACAGCTCTCCTGGACGCCAGGAGCAACTCCAAAGTCCCCATAGGGGAAACTAGATGCAGCAGCCTCTGGAGGTGCGGCTGCTACAGTGAGAAAATTTCAAGATCCTCCACAGACCCGCGACAGTTCTTCACTGCAAACTACAGTTCGTTACATACGGCCAGCAGCAGAATCGACGCCGCTACGAAATTCCGCTGATCCTCAACGTAACCACGACGCCGACAGTCGCCCCACCACTCCTTCAGAGCATCGAAGTCGAGACCGAACCCCACGAAGCTGTCGCCGCCCGACACAACAAACTGCCGACCTGCAGATCTCCGTTGATGGCGTAGACGTCACTGCTCTAGTCGACACTGGCGCCGATTATTCAATTCTAAGTGCACACTTCGCCAAAGCTCTCAGAAAGGTCACAACATCATGGGGTGGCCCGCAAATACGCACAGCTGGCGGACATTTAATTATGCCCACGGGAGTGTGCACGTCGAGGATCACTGTACAAGGGCAAACTTTTCTGGCGACGTTCATCGTATTGGCTCAGTGTTCCCGTGACGTCATCCCCGGTATGGACTTTTTAACCGAAAATGGCGCCATTATCGATCTGCAGAATAAGTCCGTGAGATTTTCAGTTGAGAATGCTATCGAATCCAACAGCCTGCTCCCCGCTGCACTCCACATTATTGATGACCATGTTAGTGTGCCCCCACGTTCAAGCATTATGGTCTCCGTGGGTTCCCTCCCAATCCAAGATACAGAAGGCGTCGTCGAGACAAAACAGAAACTGCTTATTGAAAGAGGCATCGCCGTTGCCAGGGCAGTTGTTTTTGTTGAAAATGGCAAAGTTGATGTTCTTCTCACGAACTTCAGCAATGAACATCAACATCTGAACAGAGGGACAACTGTCGCATATCTCGACGCCATAACTGACACTAGTTATGACTGAAATTTCACCAGCGCTTCAGCAACAGAACCCTCCGACAACACTGAACCTCTGTACGATATAAACCCGGCCTTACCTCGAAAGTATCGAGAGAAACTACGGCACCTCCTCCGTCGCTACTCTAATGCATTTGCCAAATCATCACGCGTCGGTCGAACCCACCTTGCAAAGCACCGCGTCATTACAGACGAAACTGTTCGACCACTCCGCCAGTCGCCTTATCGAGTTTCCCATAAAGAACGTACTGCCATCCGAGACCAAGTGAAGGAAATGCTCGATAACGATGTCATTCGCCCTTTCCGCAGCCCCTGGGCTGCACCTGTGGTACTTGTGAAGAAAAAAGATGGCACACTTCGTTTCTGCGTAGACTATCGCCGACTGAACAACGTTACGAAAAAAGATGTTTACCCTTTGCCCAGAATAGATGACGCCTTAGATCGTCTGTGCAACACAAGATACTTCTCCTCCATGGATCTCAAGTCTGGATACTGGCAGATAGAGGTCGATGAAAGGGACCGCGAAAAGACTGCTTTCATTACACCTGACGGGCTATACGAATTCCAAGTCATGCCCTTCGGCCTTTGCTCCGCGCCCGCAACCTTTCAGAGACTCATGGACAGCGTTCTTGGAGATCTGAAGTGGACGACATGTCTTGTATACTTGGACGACGTAATTGTGTTCGCCCCGAATTTCGAGGAGCACCTCCGTCGCCTAGACGCAGTACTAGACGCCATCCAAACGTCGGGCCTCACTCTGAAAGCCGAAAAATGCCATTTTGCTTATGAAGAGCTGAAGTTTTTGGGCCATGTCGTGAACCAAGCGGGAGTTCTGCCGGATCCTGAAAAAACAGTTGCCATCGCCAATTTTCCGACGCCGCGGGACCAGAAAGAAGTGCGACGCTTTCTTGGACTATGTGCATATTATCGACGTTTCGTGAAAAACTTTTCTAAAATAGCCGCCCCCCTTACACTTCTTACTAAGGCTGATCTGCCGTTCACATGGGGCGACCAGCAAATGGACGCATTTCAGGAGCTTCAACGTCGCCTGCAGTCACCTCCAGTTCTAGCACATTTCGATGAAACCGCAGACACCGAACTCCACACGGATGCAAGCAATGTCGGTTTGGGCGCTGTCCTAGTACAGATACGGAACAGTGAACAACGTGTGATCGCCTACGCTAGTCGGGCTTTGTCTAGGGCTGAGACAAACTACTCTGCCACTGAAAAGGAATGCCTGGCCATCGTGTGGTCTATTTCGAAGTTTCGACCATACCTGTACGGCAGACCCTTCAAAGTGGTGACCGACCATCACGCGCTTTGTTGGCTGACAAGCCTTAAAGATCCTTCTGCACGTCTCGCCTGGTGGAGCCTACAACTTCAAGAATACGACATCACGGTAACCTACAAGTCAGGTCGTAAGCATTTAGACGCTGACTGCCTGTCTCGTGCTCCTGTACAACCAGCTTCGGACGCCTCAGGTGACGACGACGCATTTCTGAGTGCAATTAGTTCAGACAATTTTGCCGATGCCCAACGGAATGATCCCGAACTTCGCCAGGTAATCGACTTTCTTCAAGGTGCCGGCAGCATGGTCCCTAGCCCTTTCCGTCGTACTTTGTCTTCTCTGTGTCTCCGTGATGGCGTTCTCGTCAAGAAGAATTTTACAGCCAACAGTCGCCAATACCTCCTCGTTGTACCAGCAAGCTTAAGGGATGAGATTTTTCAAGCCTGCCACGACGAACCCACATCCGGCCACTTGGGAGTCACTCGGACGATATCCAGAATTAAAGAACGGTATTACTGGCCTCGTTTGCCAAGCGATGTAACGCATTATGTTCGAAGTTGCCGTGACTGCCAACGTCGAAAGGTTCCGCCTCTGAGGCCAGCCGGTCTTTTAAAGCCCATTACGCCACCGTCCAGACCATTCCAGCTAATAGGGATGGACTTGCTCGGACCGTTCCCTACTTCCACCTGTGGGAACAGGTGTATTATAGTAGCTACTGACTACCTGACTCGCTACGCAGAAACCGCTGCTCTTCCTTGTGCTACCGCTTTTGAAGTTGCGAAATTTTTCGTTCTTCAAATTGTCCTGAGACATGGCGCACCAGAAGTACTCATTACTGACAGAGGAGCTGCATTTTCTGCAGAGCTCATCCAGCATATCCTTGTTCTTAGTCGCACCAATCATCGTCGCACGACTGCATACCACCCGCAAACAAACGGCCTGACAGAACGTTTGAACAAGACCATTGCCGATATGTTGTCAATGTATGTGGACGTCCATCACAAGACATGGGACGAAGTATTGCCGTATGTAACATTCGCATACAATACCGCCGTTCAGGAAACTACCAGCATGACTCCATTCAGCCTAGTTTACGGCCGACAAGTGACGACCACGCTCGACGCCATGCTGCCCCACATAGACGAAGGTCCAAATGATGATGTCGCCTCTTTTCTACAGCGTGCCGAAGAGGCCCGTCAACTTGCACGGGTGCGAATACAGCAGCAGCAAGGCCGAGATGCACAACGCTACAACCTGCGGTGGCGGACTGCAGACTATCTGCCAGGTGACCTTGTCTGGGTTTGGTACCCCATTCGACGACGCGGACTTAGCGAAAAACTCTTGCGCCGTTATTTCGGCCCCTACCGCGTTCTTCGACGCGTCAGTGAACTGGACTATGAAGTCGTTCCGCACGAGGAACCAGAGCCCCGGCGTCCCAAGCGTTCTGAAGTGGTCCACGTGGTCCGCTTGAAGCCTTTTCATGCCAGATAGCGGCCCCTTTTACTTTGTCCCTCTTTCAATATAGCATCGGGACGATGCTTTTCGCACGGGGGGGCTAATGTAGCATGCGTTGACGACAAAGAAGCGCAGAAGTGTG